>NC_056748.1:402631722-402776722 GCF_019279795.1 Protopterus annectens | reverse complement strand
GGCTGTAGTTCCCGAGGTCCGTCATGGCTCTCCCTTTGTGGAGTGAGATAACCATCGCGGTGCGCCATTTAGTGGGAACAAAGCCTGAGGTGAGGCTATGACTGAACATGGTACTTAGGTGGGGTGCCAGTTTGTTCTGTAGTTCATGTAGAATGCATCCCGGGATACTGTCAGGTCCCATGGATGCTGTGTTCTTGGCTTTGGGGAGTGTGTTTTTTACCTGTGCAGCCATGATTACAGGAACTTTGCATTCTTCCTGTATAGAGATGGGCCCTCTAGGGGGTGAGAGGGGGGTAAAGTTAGCACTGAACCTATCTGCCAGGATGTTGGCAATATCAGTTGGTTCTGTATATTTAGTGCCATTGTGCTGTAACTCAGAGCAGATCTGAGTGTTGCCATTGAGATTCTTGACATAGCTATAGAATGCTTTATGGTTGTCTTTAGAGTCAGTGGCAATTTTATTTTTCATAATTAGCTTTGTAGGATTTTATGAGGCTGACCAGGGAGCTCCTCCAGTCATGGGATTTTCTCTTTTTTGCAACAGTTTCTTTCTTCTGTTGTAGAGTTTGTTTATGGCAGGGGACCACCAGATTGGCTTCCTTTTTTTTGAGGATAGCATCTTGGTTCTGTTAGGGATAGCATGATCCATGCACTCATGTAAGTGCTTATAAAGTGCATTTGTGTACGATCCAGCAGTCGTACCTCTATTGTCCTTCTGCATGGGTGTCATGAAGTTTGCCACTTCTGTCTTAAGAATTGTGAAGTTGGCTTTCGAGAAGCTTTTTTACGGTGGTTTCCCTAATTGGGGGGGGGGGGGAGATGTGGATGGTTAGGGTGATTAGCTTGTGGTCGGATCTGACCAACGAGGAATTGACCTCTGGTGTGGAGCACCAGTCACCCATGTTGGTAATGACCAGGTCTAGGATATTGCTGCCCCTGGTGGTGGTGTGAATAAGTTGATCCAAGGCGTTGGAATTTATGAATTCTAGAAAACATTGAGCAAAAGAGTTGGTACATGAGTAGTTTCCCAGTTAATGGTGGGGTAGTTGAAATCGCCCATTATTAGGGTGTTGGGTTGTACCCTAATATTTTCCAGTGTATCAAGAAATGAGGAGTGGGAATCCTGGGGCATGGTGGGGGATCTGTAGCAAGCTACAATTTGGATTGCAGTCTTGCCCAGAGTTAGTTGCACTTGCATAATCTCGGATGCATTATGCTGTGCAACTAGCCTGGAGGTGTGGATATCCTTAATGAATATGGACACGCCTCCACCTTTAGTGCTTCGGTCCGGGTTAGGTGGCCAAAAGGTGTGGTATGAATTATAGCCTGGTAATGCAGGGGTGCTCTCTGAATCTTTGAACCAAGTCTCTGTCACTGCACAGATGACGATGTTCTCCATTTTAAGGAGTGCCTCGAGTGAGTGCATTTTGAGGTTTAAACTTCTAGCATTGAGTAGCATTATCCTTAGATTTTGCTTGCTTATACCTGTTATGGTGGTGAATTTGTCATTTGAACCTTGCCTAAAAAAGGCACTATAGGGGTGGCAAGAGCCTTAGCCAGTATCCGTAATCCCAGGTGCGACAGGTGCAGGACATCTCTGGCAAAGCATTGTGGCCTGTCGATCATGTCATCCTAGGCAGACAAATACTGGATCCCCTTAGAATGACACCAGAAGCTTAGCCAATTGTTGAAGTCAGTCATTTTGTCCTTGTACTGTGGTATCATTCTGGGTGATGGCAGGATGCTACTCAGGGCTAGGGTCATACCTGCCTGGGCTACAAGATCGGACAGCTCCTCCATGTCTCTTTTCATGTAGTCCAGGGAGGTACATCTCAGGTCATTCACACCAACATGGACAATAACAGAGTCATATTTGTACTTGTTGTGGAGTGACCTGAGTGTGTGCATTATGTGGCGGATCCTGGCACCCGACAGGCAGCTGACAGTAACTTTCTCCTTGTTTAGCCTGGTGAGTGGAACATCAGTGTGCCTGACTATAGAGTCACCTATGACTAGAGTGTTGGGTATGTTGTTATGCCTTATGGGCTGTGGTTGAGTGCACACTGAGATTGTGGGCTATGTGTCATTTGGGTTGTGTTGGGAGGTGGAGTTTGCTTGCATTTCTGCTTTGGAGGTCCCTGTTGCATGGGCAGGTTTTTATTGAGAGCCTCCGTGAATGTAGGTGTGTGTTTTTTGTTTCTGTGTGTGTGTTTTGGTGGTGTAGATTTTGAGGGACTATGTGATGAGTGCGGTGTGGTGCAAGTGTTTACCTTCTCCTCTTGACTGTCTAGTCCAGTCTTAGGTGAAGAGAGCTTTGCTTCCAGTTTGGCTATATAAGTGCATCTCTCACAGGTTGTAATGTTGGGTGGTAGGAGGAGAGGGTTGTCTGTGTACATGAGGCAATTGCTGCATTGCCCAAAGATGCCCAGATTCATCAGGTAGACAGGAGGAAACACCGGGAGCTTACCTTTAGACATGACTGGAGATGTGCTTATTTATTAAGTACAAAAACCTGCTTTCCTCTAGACAAGTGAGGAAAGTTGAGTGCTGTAGTAATTTGTAGCTTATTTAGTGCTTACAACGAGTTCTGAACAAGTGTTGAGCTCGAAGAAACAGATATGAGTGCTGAAACTAAAAAACTGTCTAGTTTTAAGAAACAAAATTAAGCTAGAAGGCTTCTCTCCAACACAGAAAGTTTTGGGGGCTCAGAAGCTTACAAATAGTCCTGGATACAGCAAATCTGTATGTGGACTAGAGTACATACAGTAAAGGCAGGAAACAAACTTAGAATTTTTTTTTTCTTTCCCAGATGCTCTCTGTACACAGTAGGAGTTCCTGAAATCAGAATATGACCTCACTGCACTCAGTTGAGTGAGAAAATGCGATGGGCCCAGAAGGAGTATCCAAATACAAATTTACAAGAGGGGCGAGTAATTTCAAAGCCACCAAGATTAACACCAAAACAAGAACAGGGAGGGGGGGGGGGAATTAACTGTAGAGACAGAGAGCCACAATTTTCAGTTCACTTAATATTCAGTAAGAAACAAAAATACATAAAATGCAGTACTATATGAAAAAAGTGTAGATAAAAGTGTATTTAAATTCGCTTTTACATCCAGTTGATTGCAAGCAGATCTTAGCCGGCCAAATCTCAAGTATTTTGCTTTCAGCCAAGATGGCTACACAGACAGTTTGAAAGTGCATGTCCAAGGATAAGATGCTAACTGTCTTGGGCTGTAGGGGAAGTGGTCTCAAAGGGGTTTAGAACAGGTTACTAAACTGTCCATCTGAGAAAATTGACAATCTTACTCTGGCCATGAAGGGCAGTGCATCTATTTGTGGAAAACAGTGGCTCATTGAGAAAATACTGAGTTTTTGAGGTCAGTTTTATAGTGAAAATTAAGTTTTTAAGTTACTGCATCTATCCAGGCCACAGCTGAGCAATAAGCAGCACCAAGTAAATGTGGTTAAATTATATAGGCAGATAAGTTAAAAAAATGACCACTGGCCTATAGCAACATTTGAGGTTCTAGAAATCACTTAGTTTTTTTCTCTACCTTCACAGGAGTTTCCAACAAAGTAATTCTGACTCCCTACTTCTACTATCCAGGAAGACAGACCAACACACAGTCATCAGGCTCCATTCAAACCCCACAGATATACATACACTTTGTCACACTCTGCCACAGACATACACCCACTAAAACCCTCTACCGCACTTCACTGAAAAATTTCCAAAGTTAAATTTTTCAGCTGACCATGGTAATTTATACACCTGAGTGATTCTCTGAATCACCTGGCAGCATAAATTGGTATCGACTGGCATTTCAGGTGGAGGACATATAGCTAATTAGCATGAACTACTCCCTGAATTTCCTCATTCATGGTTTGACCACTCTCAGTCTGCAGTAATGCTTCTGCTCATGGAAATTGCAGGGATGTGATCACTGTGTCAGAAAGGGTTACCAATAGGGGTTGGCTTCTTCTGCTAGGGCTTATCACTTAGTGTAACCCTTTCTTAATCCCAGGGAGTATCTCAGACACTGTTACACATTTTGTATTTTAAATTCTGGGAATCATACATAAGAGCCCATGTAAAGCTACATTTACTAGGCTAACTATCCTTGCGAGCCATTTTAAGCCTAGCCAGTTATCCCCTGTGAGATTCAAACCCTGTACCTTGTGTTTGTAAGGCAAACACCTTAACCATTAGGCCACCCTCCCAACACTTGTTTCTTATTCTATCGGTAATCAATTACATGTAGATATGTACTGATGATATACCATTTTGATCTTGTCGTTATTAGGATTTTTTCCTGCACTCATATTTCCGAGATACATTATGTTAGTTTAAGTAATGTATATGTTAAATTACTTCTATATCATAAACTCATAAACAATGGTAAAAGTGCTGCACTTAAAAAGTGGGATCACAATACAGTCTAAAGCCTGAAGGAACCCCAAAGCACTGTGATTTGTTACAAAATCTAAAATTCTTTGCTATACATATTTATTGTATTAAAATGTATATGGCAGATGTCTGTATTAAAGGCTGAAAAAGTTAAATGAGACAAAAGCAATGGCATGCATGATGCACACTTCTTACTATACCTTAGTGAAGGAGAATATTATCATCTACAGACCCCACAGATGGGGATATGAAAAGCGTATAGAGGGCTAACAGTCCTGGTGGCATTATTTTCCCACTGGGGAGATAACAGAATCTTCTGAAATAAATATTTTTAACAGAAAAGGATGTATAGCTTGGAAGAAAGTTTTCTTAATATCAGGGGGTGTAGTCAATGAATTCCATTCTGTACACACTGACTCTTATTGCTAACACACACACAGACACAGATACACACACACACACACACACACACACACACACACACACACACACACACACACACACACAAAACCCAGCTGGCATTTAAAAACTGAGCATATATGTCAAGCTGTTGTCCCCACCCACCCGGGTAAAATTTTCAGCTGCTCAGTTAAAAACTATTAGAGATATTGTTTTTAATTTGCATTTTTCTCTGTAAGCAAGCAACCATTATACATATTAAAGGCATTAATTCAAATGGTTATAGAGATGATATAGCTTGATTAAGCCCCAATGTTTCTTTTTCTTCTTTCGGCTTTTCCCGGTTAGGTGTTGCCACAGCGGATCACCTGTCTGCTCATGATTGGCAGTGGAGTTTTACAGTGTCAAGTTGCTAGCCTGGTGCCCAACCTTCCACAGAAGGCACACACTCACACCTAGGGCCAATTTAGAGTGTCCAATCCACCTACAGCATGTCTTTGGGATGTGGGAGGAAACCGGAGCACCCGGAGGAACCCACGTGACCACAGGGAGGACATGCAGACTCCACACAGAAGGCACCCCAGCCATGGATCGAACCGGAGAACCTCTTGCTGTGAGGCTGCAATGCTAACCGCTGCACCACCGTGGCTCAGAAAAAAAATGTACTCTGTAGAGTACAAAAGAATATGTCTGGCTACAGCCTTCCATATGCTTTCAAAATGAATATCAGCAAAATCATAACTGCAGCAATTAAGAAACATTGCTTAAAAGTAGCTAAACACTTTAAGCTTATCACACTTAAAGTGATAGTAATATATTTCTGCATTAGTAAGTAGCTAATTTATGAACTGTAGGCTGTACTGTGAATACTTTCACTGTCCTTAGAATTTCAAAGTTAAAGAAAAAAAATGTAATTTTTTTTTCTGGAGCTGCAATCTACTTTAAAGTAAGTGAAAATGGTTATTTTTTAAACAGAATACACTGGCAACATGAGTAATTTTTATACCGAGGATTATGCAAGAGTTTCCAATTATGACCACATTATTATGAGTTAGAGACATGGATGCCAAGAAGTTCACATTGAGAAAGAGCTCAAGCAGTAAACATGGGGCTTTAACTGTTCCATGTACTAAAAGCTGAAGCTCAAGCAGTAAACATGGGGCTTCAACTGTTCCATGTACTAAAAGCTGAAGCTCAAGCAGTAAACATGGGGCTTTAACTGTTCCATGTACTAAAAGCTGAAGCTCAAGCAGTAAACGTGGGGCTTTAACTGTTCCATGTACTAAAAGCTGAAGCTCAAGCAGTAAACGTGGGGCTTTAACTGTTCCATGTACTAAAAGCTGAAGCTCAAGCAGTAAACATGGGGCTTTAACTGTTCCATGTACTAAAAGCTGAAGCTCAAGCAGTAAACATGGGGCTTTAACTGTTCCATGTACTAAAAGCTGAAGCTCAAGCAGTAAACATGGGGCTTTAACTGTTCCATGTACTAAAAGCTGAAGCTCAAGCAGTAAACATGGGGCTTTAACTGTTCCATGTACTAAAAGCTGAAGCTCAAGCAGTAAACATGGGGCTTTAACTGTTCCATGTACTAAAAGCTGAAGCTCAAGCAGTAAACATGGGGCTTTAACTGTTCCATGTACTAAAAGCTGAAGCTCAAGCAGTAAACATGGGGCTTTAACTGTTCCATGTACTAAAAGCTGAAGCTCAAGCAGTAAACATGGGGCTTTAACTGTTCCATGTACTAAAAGCTGAAGCTCAAGCAGTAAACATGGGGCTTTGACTGTTCCATGTACTAAAAGCTGAAGCTCAAGCAGTAAACATGGGGCTTTAACTGTTCCATGTACTAAAAGCTGCAGCTCAAGCAGTAAACATGGGGCTTTAACTGTTCCATGTACTAAAAGCTGCAGCTCAAGCAGTAAACATGGGGCTTTGACTGTTCCATGTACTAAAAGCTGAAGCTCAAGCAGTAAACATGGGGCTTTGACTGTTCCATGTACTAAAAGCTGAAGCTCAAGCAGTAAACATGGGGCTTTCACTGTTCCATGTACTAAAAGCTGCAGCTCAAGCAGTAAACATGGGGCTTTAACTGTTCCATGTACTAAAAGCTGAAGCTCAAGCAGTAAACATGGGGCTTTAACTGTTCCATGTACTAAAAGCTGCAGCTCAAGCAGTAAACATGGGGCTTTGACTGTTCCATGTACTAAAAGCTGAAGCTCAAGCAGTAAACATGGGGCTTTAACTGTTCCATGTACTAAAAGCTGAAGCTCAAGCAGTAAACATGGGGCTTTGACTGTTCCATGTACTAAAAGCTGAAGCTCAAGCAGTAAACATGGGGCTTTAACTGTTCCATGTACTAAAAGCTGCAGCAGAAAAGAAAAAAGTAGTGTTTTCTCTCTCTTTCAAAGCCAGTAAAGGACTACGCAAGTGCTATAAAATGGAGTGCTATAAAATGGACAGCTGGACGCATTAGGGCAATATTTTGATACAAGGTCAGGGGATGGATTACACCCACAGCAAGCAGAGACAAAGCTGTTTTTTTTTTTTTTGAGTTCTGTCACAGTGGTTTGCTGGAGCAGCACTGTAATTTCTTAGTTACTAGTGCAAGAGATGATGCAAACAGCACTTAGGGGTGATGGTTAATAATTTTTAAGACCCTGTGCTACTGAAGCATTTAACTAATTTGTCCTTTTGGCAGTACTGCATAATAGATCAGTGGCCATGGATATTCACTTCTCAACTCTCTCTCTCTGTCTCTCTCTGTGGCCAGTCTGCTGATGGGTATTCTGAGGCATTTTAGCAATTGCCTCATGTACACTGACAAACCCACTTATTCTTAATAAAGCAGATGGCATATGCAAGAAGTGTAAATATACTTTAACACTGGAGGCAAAACTCTCTCATACAACCAAAACTAATCCTATAGACGTTGTCATTGATATTTGCACCACCCCTAATGCACAGGGTAAAGACCCTACACATAAAACTACTCAAGCTGAGGCACTTACAGGTAAACCTTCTTAAAACATTACGACCTCCTGCACAGTACAATCGAAGAAAGGGTCCTCGGTCATCACATAAACACACTGTTAAAACACCACCTGCAGCTACACAAAGGAACACTCAATATGATGCCTCCACTGCTAAGTGGCTGAGGTCTGTTCAGCTCAGTGTGAAATAACAGAACCCCTCACAAAGGTAGGTCTTAAGTACCAGAAGGCTCAACCTGAAACAACTTAAAAAAAGCTCAAAAGAACCAATGAGGTGCTTATTCCAAACCCAAGACCAGCCAGCCTTTACCAGTCAGTGGCCTATCAACACTATACTGTCACTAAAGTGAAGAATGGCTTCTGCTAATCCAAGATGGCCTGGAAAATGTGCTCAGAACAACCAACCACTGCAAACAACTAGGCCCAGAGACAGCAATCCTGAAACTGAACAATGCTACAGCTACTAACTACACTATTTTAGGCAGAAAACGCTACTTAAATGTTTATTACAGCAGAAAAAACAGCAGTGAGACACTAAATGAAAGTTTTAAATAGAAAAAGGAGCAAGAATGATTTTAATTGCAAACACATCAGTTATATGATATGCTCCTTTAGAGCAACAAACAGATGTTTAACAAATGGAGAAAATTTCCAATCAATACCTTTCACACAGTGAAACTAGCTAAAAAAGCTTTACAAAAAGTGAGGCAGTAAAAAAAGTGATTTAACAGGCCCAGTAAGGTGTAGTACAAGAGTGCAGATTAGTTTATAGCAATAAAATACAGTAAAAAGTAGGCAGCAGACAATAAAAAGTTCAGTAAATGGTAAGAATAAGTCCACTCCTCCGAGAGTCCAAAGAAAATACCACATAACACAATCCCCTCAATCATTACTAGAGACAGATCATTAATGCACTATCCAAGGCCAAAAACACTGCATCAGTGTGCACCCATAACATCCTGGGATGTTTAGTAAATAGCATGAAACACCACCTCTCTGGTCCACTTGAATCCCTTTTCAACTGGAGCCTTCAGTTAGGTTTTGTGCTGAAGGAATGGAAGATGGCTACAGTCATTCTCCTACACAAAGGAGGTCCGGCCACTGATTCAGGTAACTACATGCCCATAAGTCTTACCAGCCTTATACAGGTTCATAGGTTAATATGTGTTTACTAGCCTAATGACTGCAAGGGCCTATTTAAACCTACCCATGCATGCCAAATCTCTAACAAGTTCTAATACCCTTGATAAGTGTAAGCAGGGGCTTGGGAGATGAAACATTTACAAGCAGGGGCCTGGGAGATGAACCATTTACAGACTGTCTGTGTCCTTTAGAGACATAGGTGCCAAACTAGGGATGAATTTCATGCTCATATGTAAGGTCATGGAAATATTTACCATGGACATGATAAATGAGGACACAGGTAACTTACTGGACCCATCAGAGTCCGGCTTTGTTAAAGGAAGGTCATGCCTATTAAATCTGGTGGACTTTTTTGAGAGGTTCACCAAAGCAATGGATAAAGGTAAGGCTGTGCACACAACTTACCTAAATGTGTTCAAGGCTTTTAATACAATACCCCACTCAGGCATTATAGACAAGCTCAATAATTTAGGTATAAACCCTTTTATCACCTGCTGGATAGCCAACTGGCTCAATGATAGGACTCAGGTCATCAAAATAGGTGAGGCCACCTCCACCAAGAGGCTAGTCACTAGCAGAGTCCTCAAGGGCTTGATACTGGTTCCACTCCTTTTGGCATTTATTTCTCTGGAACGGAAGCAAATGCTGAAGTTTTATGGCTGACTAAGTTTGCAGATGATTGCAAGCTGGGGGTTATCATCAACTCCCCTGCAGACACTAGCATTCTTCAAGAAAGTCTATCTGACTAACAAATGGTGCCAAAGCCATGGTCTATACTCATTGCTAAGAAATGCACAATTGTATCCTTTGGGAATTCAACCATTCCAGCCAATTACCATGTTGATAATACAGCCCTAAGAGTCGACCCAGTGGTCAGGGATCTAGGTAAACACATAGACAGTATCCTTACCTTCATCCAGAAGTGGCCACAGTGGTGAGAAAGACCTTTTATGTTGCGCAACTTGTAAGTAAGGGCATAGCATCTACGTCCAAAGAAGTCATTATCCCACTGTACTCTGTCCTTATCAGACCAGTCATACTGTACAATGTTCCATTTGTCATGTACCTGACCAGACATATGCAGCAAATAGAGTGATCTCAAAGGCTCCTTACAAGAAGAATACAAGGTGTAACAAACCTGTCTTGTGAAGATTGCCTTAAAGCCCTTTCCCTCTACTCAGTCTGCTATAGATTGCTGAGGGGTGATCTATGTCTGGCTTACAAGGTATCCACAAACTACACAGTTATGAATGTCTTACATATTTGTAAGTCAAACAGTACGAGAAATATAAGGTCTAGGGACCTGAATTTTGTCTGTGATTTAAACCGAACATGCTGGAGAGACAGATATGTGTCCCAGAGGTTGCCCCTCCTATGGAACAGGCTTCCCATCCATATGAAGCTGAGTTCATCTATTACCCAGTTTAAGCACAACCTAGATAAGTGGATGGGGAACAGGAAATTTACACCGGGCCTGACACTGATGTCCCTTATAGACAGAGGTAGCTTATAAATGCTGGCCTTCAGTGTCCCATTTGGATGATTTATTTCACAAACATTTGTCCCATGCAGTGCTTACTTTGTTGGTAAAACAAATCAGAAATTGAAACAACGTATCAGTAGTCATGTATCTGAGATAAATAGGTGTGTTTTAACCAACGCCCTTTATAAACATATAACCTGTGGGGAGTGGACATTGTTCACACCACAGAAATGTTTGAATACTACTGGATATTGTGACTGAGAGCCCATGTCCCCACTGGATTAAATGGTTATGTCTCCGTTAAACCTCTATTGAAGGAATAACACTATAGCTATAAAAATATTTTAAGTGACTAGCTATGTACTTTATACACTTATTTAAATTTTACATTGTAATAAGTGATCTTTTACTTTTTATCAGTATTTTATCACTATTTTACTATTATTTTATCACGCTACTGAATTGTGATTTTAATATGACTAAGTTATGATGTGATTTTTAACATGTAACTAAGTTATCATGTGCTTTTGAAGTATTTAACTGCTGCTGCAGTTGAGTGAGATTTGTTTGCCTGAGAAAGCCTGGTTAGGCGAAAGTTTTTACTTGCCACATTAAAAGTTATTACTATTAAACTCTTTGGAGTTTTTTTGTTCTTTCAGTCTGACGTATTTTCCTGTGGTTTTTGGATTTATGATTTTATCCTATTTGGATGCAGGACATCATCATTCTTTCTGGAACACTTGGCTATGCTTAGAAAGACCATTTCTTGGGTCATTAGCCTAGTAACAGTCTATGAATCTGTGAATCTATGAATAACCATGGTGCAGCATATACTACCATTATCGTTGACACGGAGAAGAGAATGACTATAATATAGAGGATTATGATCTGGTCACCGATCATAACTTGCTTATTATGTGTTCAATACTTGGATGTAAAGAAATTCATCATGAGAGCAATGTTCAACAGGTGAATCCTGACATCCATGTTCAGAATACATAATTATGATTATGATCGGTGACACAATCATAATTCTTTGTAATGCATGGAACTTTATCTGCACTGTGTACTACTAGTTAAAGTAAAAAAACACAAAGTGTTCTGCCAGCTTTCAAAGTCATAAAACACTTACAGTACACTGTTAGAAAGGCAATGCAATGCTGTACATCAAGTTTACACTTACCGTTCATGCCTCTCAACTGTCCAGATTTTTGTAGAATGTCAAGATTTATTGCTTCATATTTTTGGCTTGTTCCTCATAAAATCTGTGGTTTTCAGACCGACCACTGAGGATTGAAGTCACTAAATAATGACATACATTCCAGTTTCAGAGTTTGTATCCTTTAGAAAATACATGCTAACACAAATCCTGTTATTCTAGCCACTTTCTAAGTTCATTAGAGAAACTTAGACACATGTTACTGATAGGCAGAAACAATCTTTTATTTCTGCTGCTGTTATTTGCTAATGAGTGCTGGCAGATTTTTACTGCCTGGTGCTAGAGCTGACAAACAAAATAAGCAAGGGTTGCTTAATAATTAAGGTTGAGTTGCACGCCGCTCTGGTGCTTAACAGGTTTGCCTTTTTCTGAGTATCATTGCAAAATCAATGTGCTCCATGCACTACAAAATATATTACATCTGGCTCTATTTTGATATCTTATTGTTTTGTATACGCTCTGGCATGTAAAATGTAAGCTGTAATGCAAGATGTTAAATTGCAGACTAGACATTTTAACATATGTGACATGAATTATTAAAATCTATCTGCACTCATCTTGACAGTGTAATTTTAGTTACATTAGCTAGTGCTTAGCCTAAACTGTTCTTAAAACAGAGGCAAATTTCATTACCCAAGCTGCTGTTATGAGAAAGTCAATCAGTCTGTGTCTGGTGCGAGTGCTGTATGCTGTTTTCTAAAATATGTCTGGCAGTTTGATTGATTAGGAAGCATTTTTAAACATATTTCACCTGTGAAATAAAGCATTTTCAATGGAAAAATGTGTTAAATTTTGTTGACATTTTGTATGAGTTTCCTGCTCGATGAAGTAAAATTGTAACTGTATACAAGTGCTATGGAGTTTGTATCTGCAGGAGAAGGAGCATGGCTATCTTACCTTAATGATTATGTAATTAAATGTTAAAATACCAGAAGTTCCTGCAGAGACAATTCCATGTGCACAATGCTACATTAGTAAAATAGCAAACCTTCCTTTAATACAATTTAGCTGTTACTCTACCAGCAAGTCTTTTTTAGGTCCCATTTTTGTCTGTAAACTGCATGCCTATTTGCAAGCCATCACTGCCATTTCACATTGTTAAATTACATTGCTAATATTAGAGTATATATTAAATTTGCACTCTGTCCTGGACTTCATACATTTACAGTCTTTACTGTAAATTTGCATATGTAAAGAAAAGTGTAAGTATTTTATCCAACAAGTTTTCTTAAGCATGTTCTGTAAAACAGTCTACATCTACTAGTTGTACCAGCTTAGGTTACCTACTTTACCTGTATAAACCAGTTTCTTTATTTAGTATGCCAGAATACAAGCAGTCTATGTTTTGATAACATATTATTAAATGTTCAATACATAGTGAAGGATTTCTCCTTCAGTTTTATAGCAAAGAGGCCTAGACAGGGCAATATTTACAATCAACATAATCCATAAATAGATAAACAAATGTAGAAATAAATGAATAAACATTTAAATAAAAAGTTTCCATGAACATTAAGTATTAAGTCCAAAAGGACTTAAATAATTGTATTTTAAAATATAAATACTTTCTTTATATAACAAATTATGTTTATTCTTAAACTCAGAGTTGCCAACACCCCTATTAACTTATTCTAGGATGTTGGCTTGCAGAGAGTCTGGATTGCTATTATGAAACAACTTAAAATGCATGGCCAAAGGATAGCAACTTTTTCCATTTTTATGTCTCTAATGTGCTCCTGCAGTCTTGGTTTAAAACTTCTCTTAGTTTCACCTATATAAAAGAGACTGCAGGAACATCTAAAAACATAAATAACATTAGATGTTATACAAGTAAAATTTCCTTTAGGACTAAAGGGAACACCATTGATATAACTTAAAAAATTAACATATTTGCATGCTGAGCATCTAGTACAACTACTAGTGCCCAGTGTACCTAAAGTGCTGAATAACGTATCCACTGGCTTTACAAATTTATTGTGTACAATAATGTCCTGTATATTCCTACCTCCTGTAAATATAGGAAATATACGTAATGTATCACAAAATACTTTAAATTTAAATAAAAATGGTAAAAATCCTTGATTATCTTCACTTGTTCATGAGAAAAAAACATTGTAAGAAATAACTATATACATTTGCCTAACTTCTAACATATCTTGTCTAGTATTACTGCCAGTGTATCCTCTATAGTGTTTCATAACAGAGGTACTGGCTGCTGACAAATTATTTTGTACCAATGAGTTATTTTTTAGTTTAATCAGTGCTTCTGGATGTCTTTCATGAAATAACCCCTTCTCAAGAACATATTTATAGAAGTACACATTTCCTTGTATAAGTTCTTTTCATCAGTACATAGTCTGTAGACTCTCAGTAACTCTCCATAGGGTAAAGAATTCAGCAGATGAGATGGATGGCAACTGGTTCTATGTAAAAAATGATTACTGTTGTCAAACATTCAATGAATTTTAGTTTTTTTCCCCCACTACACCTGTTAAATCAATATCCAGAAAACGTATAGTTTGGTTCTGTTGAAGCCCATTAAATTTTATTTGAAACCTGTTTATATCAAAATCTTTAACAAAGCCAGATAAATTAGTTATCCCACCCTTGCACAAAAATACTAGGTCATCTATAAATCTATAATAGGAAACAACACAAGTTCTAAAAAATTATCTCTATATAAATATCCCACCTCATAAAGGCCCATAAAAAGATTTGCATAGGCAGGTGCAAATGATGCACCCATGGCAGTGCCTATTTTCTGAACATAAATATCTTCACAAAAATAAAAATAAATTCTATCAATTCTAATACATAATTACTTAGTGGACTGTCTCCTAAGAAAAACTTAGTAGCTTCTAAACCATGTTGATGTTGTATAGAAGTGTATTGACTTTTAATGTCAACAGATACCCAATACATGTTTTCAGTCCATTCAATGGCTTTAATTTTATCTAAAAAATCAAAAGAATCTTTTATAAATGATGGTCAGTTCATTACACAGGGTAATAAATAACTACTGAGAACTACACCAATGTTTCATAAAAAATTATGAGTAGCAGAAAATAATCGGCCTTCCCGGGGGGGTTTGCATGCTTTTATGACACTTGGGTAAACAGTAAAATTATGCTATAGAGATATTTTCATTATGTAGCTTTTTATCTACACCTTGTTTAGAAAAATACCCAAGTCTATAACCTTTAAAGAGTAAAAGCTGAAATTCTTTTTGTGCATTTTGATAATCACTCACTGTCACCTTAACATATACTTAAGTATTACCAAGATGTTCCATGCACATTTCCATATACTGATTAGCATGCAATACTACCAAACGATTCCCCTTGTCAGAGGGTTTAAAGACTGATTCATGTTGTTCCCCCATTTTTTTAAGAATTTTTCATTCATCTTTTGACAAACTGTAAGAAAAAAAAATTCCCTGATTGCATAAATTCTTTATATGTATGTTCTAAAGAAAAGTTGACCCTAGCTGAAAATTGTTGCACACCCTCATGCAAAAAAAAGGTAGGACAAAATCACTGGAACATTTTACAGATGTAATGTCAAGATAGCAGTAACCATTTAACTCATCTATATCAGAAGAACATTAATAAAAACTGTCATCTGTATATGAAATGTCTTCAGTAGAAATTAAAGTATCATTAATGCCAGCATCTAAATTATTTCTAGAAAAATAGTTAAGCAAATGTAATTTACTACACATTCTATATACTTCAAGGTTAAACACGTAGGGTCTAGGCATCACAATAAGTACAAATTTAAAACCCTTATTTAAAATATGCATTTGTATTTCACTCAATTCCACTTGTGATAAATTTATAACAATATTGTTCTCACTGTTTACACCAGAATCACAATACACAAATTCAGTTCAATCTAGTTCTTTTGTTATGCTGTTGATAACTAAAAGTTTGTTATTGGTGGCGAAAACCATCCCCAGTGTTTCTTTCCGAATCTGCTGTTCTCTTGCCATTTCGAAAATTATTGTTCAAATATTGGGGCTTTTGGGCTTGAGGCAAAGGTGGATATTGCTGATAATCCATGTCCCAGTCTGTAGAGCCTCTAGAAGTATCTGAAAACACTTGATGTGAGCTGCCTGCACCATTATAACACCTTTTAGCACTATAAACAAGCTGTTGATGTGGTTTGTTCTTGTTTGCTTTCCAAATGAAAGCCTTATGGTTATTGTAGTCCCTTCAATCTCTTGGTAGTTTTGTTTGTTTTCTTTTTCATGAGATCCTGTTCAAGACCAGTCAATTTATCATTAATGTCAACTAGCTGGGTCTGTAAGCGAGCGGGACTAATTTTACCTGCAAAGAATTACACAAAGTAGAAATTTCTTCCTTCAGCTTTCGCTGCAATAAAATGTCCCATTCTATAGAGATATTTACCCACTCAGTGGCACACCGATGGACGGCTGCAATCCACCTATCTTGAAGCCATGTTTCTGCTTCATCTGAAATATCAAAAGGTTTAGATGGATTTTTGAAGGCATGCAGCCCCCTCGGTGTAATGTCAAGCTGAATATAATGTTGCACGCCCAAAATGTTAAGGTAAACTGCAGTTTCTTTCATCATAAGCTGTTCTAGCTTGTAAATGATATCAGACACATCTGTGGAAAAGAAACAGAGTGGTTCTTACCCACACAGTCAAAAGGATTGGCTATACGTTGTTTACGACCATCTTCAATAAGATGTTTCCAGTTGATAAAATTCTGCTCACCTCTCAAACCAGTTCCTGAAGACTTCTCTCGGTTAGACAGCACATACTGATCCATGCTTTTCTGAGTAGCATCCATACTCTCATCTCTCAAAATCCTTGGTAGTTGGTTATTAGGATCACTGGCAATGTAACAGCAACAAAAATACAACAAGAATATCCCCAAAGTATGAAAATATGACAAAAAGGCCAGTAAAAATATAAAAATCACCAGCTTGCACTTTATTTACAAGAACGTCTTAAGTATCTAGCGCTTCGGCAAGAAATGCCTTTTAGGAGTACATCAGTAAGGAAAAAACAGTGCCATTTTATACAAACATTAACTACCAATTATAAAACACTTAACTAATTAATTAATATCTAAACATAAAATACTGTATTATTATTATTATAATACTTAGAAAACAATAATATCAAAAGTTTTCATGAACATTCAGTATTAAGTCCAGAAGGACTTAAAGTACTGTATTTTAAAATATAAATACTTACTTTATAATATAATAATAATACAGTATTTAATGTCTAAACTGACTTGCAGCAGTAGTCAAAAACAATTGATTATTAAAGATAAAACATTAATTGTAACTCTTCCTGTTATGAAATTTGTTTTACTGGATGTTGATTATAAACTGCATTATATAAACAAATATGCTGCTGAGCTTTATTAGTCTGTGGTTTCTAACTAAAAATTGTTGCAAAATGCCTGTATAAACCCTTTCTTTCTTTTTATCTTTTTAAACACATTTATTAAATTATCACTTAAGACCCAGACACACATACAGTAAGAGAAAAGAAAATAAACCATATTAACATTTTCCATTTATATATATTTTTTTCATTACTATAAGTCTCATTTAGTCCAGCATTACATAAATTGCTCAATTCCTGCTTTTCCTTGAACCTCACGCCTCCTGAATGTTTTGCATTTATTATTACCACAAATTTTATATACTTCTATGAAATTTTCTCTTTCCCTTTTCTAAAGATCCCATTTCAAGTTATTTTATCTCTTTTACAATATTCAATACTTCAGATACAGTTGGTTTAGATTTTGATATCTATTTTCTAGTAAACCCTTTCCTGAGACAGGAATATTTTGTTGTATAAAATAAAATCTAATCAAATCTGCTTTTCAGACACCAGTCATGTGGACAGGACTGCTATAAAAGTCAATAAATCTTCCTGTAAAAAAAAAAAATACTGAGTTCTGTTGCATGTTTTTGCATGCTGTGTTCACAATGTTCAAAATATTTAAATGTTTGCTTTTTTTTCAATACTAACAAAAGATGATTGATTTTACCAATTGGCTGAGTTCCTGATGTCATTCTAAGAGGATCAAAAATTTGTCAGTATTGGAAAACACGGTTAAGAAATGAGGTTTGGCAACAAACTAAGTTGTCCAGGGACATCTTCAAGAGGGGTTAGACTGATACTAGTGGGAGTTAGGTGGGCTGGGGAGATGAAAGGGTTAAGTGGAGGGAGGGATTATTGGGAGGAAATGAGGTAAGGGTGAGGAAGAGCTTAAGGGATTTAGACAAATGTAGTTGGGCAAGTAATCACATTTTGGCATGAAATTGCTACAGAGCAGGATTACACCCGAGGCGACCTGTAGGAACTCTGATGATCAGGTAGGACTTGGGGTTAATAGTGATATGAAGAATTTGGCAGGCTTGAGGTGAGTAGGGTAGTCATATATAAATAAATAAATAAATAAATAAAATAATGTGGGTGAGAAGTGGCACTTTGGAGTATTAAGCTTACTATAGTTAATTGACAAGGAGGTTTATTGGTGTAGCTATGTGAAGTACAGGCTTGAAATAAAGTAAACATGAATATTTTGGGATGTGAGCTTCAGGGAGAGTACAGTGGGCTAAGTGGGGGGTCACTAGTGTAGGAGGTTAAATAGGTACTTAGTACTTTAAATATTCCCTTCCCTGCCTTTGCCTCCATCAAAAAAAAAAAAAATCCCGTTTTCTTCACTATTTGGAGTTAAGGACAGGATATTCATGGACCTACCTTGCTACTGTTTTGTTGGTTCATGGTTTTGCAGGTTTTTCCTAGTATTTTAGTTGCTTGCCTTGGTGGTTCACTGTTTTGTGGGCTTTCCTCTTGTCTGCCTTGATGGTAACCTTTATAGTGGGCTCAATGGCATAGGGTGAAGCCTAAAGTGGGCTTGACGGTTTCTCAGTAATGTCTGCCTCTGGGCATGCATGGAGGAGTGCTGACATTCTTCACATTGGGGAAAAAGTGCAGATAGAGGGCCCAGATGTGGAATGTGGCATCTATTGCGGCAAATGGAAGGAGGTGGGTAATTTTCGGTTGATAGTTAAGAAGTTTGATCTGTTAGTGCTTATTGTGAGCAGTACAATAACTGTAGTGGGAATTTTATGGGTGTTGTAGTCACACCTCTCAACTATACAGATTGCACTTTATGTCCAGAATTTTTCCTGATGTGTTTGGTCCGGTTTCGTGAAGCTGTGGTTTTCAAGTTAATTACTGGCAGGTCGTTGGAGACTAAAGTTAGAAATTAATGAAAGACATTTGAGCTTAGTCTATCAAATTAAATCTATTGTCATAATATAGTGATTGAAGGTCAGAATTATAGAGAGTCTATTATTTGAGCGTCTACTGCAAATATTGTAAATAGTCACTGTTTGATATTCGAATATGATTTTGATTGTAAATTTTCAGTTTATGATTATAATGAAAACCGATATTGAGCATTATTTAAAAAGTCTAAATCAATAAAAATGATTTTAAAAATAAGATAAAAAGATGACAGTTTTAAAAATCCAGTGGTAAATGTGCAGATATGAATGTTCAGAAATACTTTACATCTAAATTACCATATTCTTTTCTATGACCTTGTAATAAAACACAAACAATTATCATATAACTTTATACATGTTTTTATTATTCTATCGACTGTTGCAAAAACATTCTGTGTTTTCTAATGAGTTTTTATCCCACAATAAGGAAATGTTCACTTTTAGTAAGGTTGTTGGAAATTTTGGATGTGGTTCTTTTGTTGATAGCTTGCTCACTGAGGAAAACGGAGTAAGCTTCAACTTTCCACAATACACATACCAAGACAAGTTGGCAAGAAGAGATGACATCTCAGTTTGTGTACAGACACATAAGCAGTGTAGAATAACCAAAATAAGCATTTTTTTCATTATTGCAATGTCACATTCACCCATACACCCACATAGGCAATAACTACATCCCCCAAATACATCAACACTGAGTTTACAGTATCGTGGAGAAATCTGAAGAGAGCCTTCTGTACAAAGGGCTGTTCCCCACCATCTGTGCTACTGGCTGATCAAACAACACATAATGCATTTAGTTATTAGCAAGAGGGACACCTGCCAAAAGAACCTAAATTATATCTCCCAGTGTTCTGTTTCTCAAATAAAAGAATTAGTCCTAGGTGTGGCTGTAAGAGATAAAATCAGATAAAATGGCCACGGTATTGGGAATAAAACATGCTTTTTTCCTTCAACAATATTAGACACCACTAAAGAAAATAGCCTGGGATTCAATTTTACTTACAAATCTTTAGCCTACATGAAGCTGCTATATGGTACTTTTTATTTATCAATAAATTCCTGATAACTTTATAAAAGACATCGGGACATTAGCTGTTAAAACAGATACATAACTTCAAGTTTCAGTTTTGACCAGGTCTAGTTCTTATAAAATTTTAATTATTTTAAAATGGAGTCCATCTTTAAGAATGGTTAACTAGCACCAAGATATTCAATGCACATTAGAACTCCACAGACAATGTACATTTGAAAAATAAAATGTCACAGAAAAACAGCTTCTTCCCATTAATACAGTTTCTTTGTGAGTAACAGCTGAATATTCATTGAATTCTCCATTCATGCAGCTCTATGTGTCTGATGGCGTGTCAGGAACTTTAATAGCTATGCCCCTCTTTGCACTGATTTAACATTTAAAAGCTGTAAGGTAAAATGTGTCATCACATATTGTATTACACTAAATACATATTTCTTGTCTGTGTCATACATTTGCAATTCATAAAAATAAAATTTGAATTTAGAAAAAGTTATTAAAATGGCTAATCTGTAATCATCCTAAACTACGGTCATACTATGCAAATGTAAAATCATCTGATGCAATGCGGGCCAGGGTAGCTGCTCTGCAGTGAGTGAGCAGGATAGGACCCGGTCAGCTCTGGCCTTTGGCATGCAGATATTTTGGCTGTGTGTGTGTGCTAAGAATTTACAGTTTTTTTTTTCTTTTACAGGTAGGGTACTGTGGATGGGGCATCGGTCGGTGACCTGAAGGAGGTGGGTTCGAATGGAGATGGAGGCTGTCGCTGTCTGGTTATCCAGTTGGTTAGAGCGGTGCTCTGCAGGAAGAGGTTTTGGAAGGTGACATATTCTGCTGTGTTGGTGTGCTGTGCTGGAGTGTTGCAGTTGCAGGAGTGGGCACTATGAGGTCATAGTTAATCTTACTTTGTGCTCATAATGGCATGTCGTTGTTGGTTCAGATAGGAGGTAGTGGGAGCACATGAGGAGGAAGTATGTTGGGGCAGGGTGAAACTGGGTGGGAATTGTTTTGGGGAGTAGTACGGGGCTTTTCTGAGTAGCATCCATACTCTCATCTCTCAAAATCCTTGGTAGTTGGTTATTAGGATCACTGGCAATGTAACAGCAACAAAAATACAACAAGAATATCCCCAAAGTATGAAAATATGACAAAAAGGCCAGTAAAATATAAAAATCACCAGCTTGCACTTTATTTACAAGAACGTCTTAAGTGTCTAGCGCCGGCAAGAAATGCCTTTTAGGAGTACATCAGTAAGGAAAAAACAGTGCCATTTTATACAAACATTAACTACCAATTATAAAACACTTAACTAATTAATTAATATCTAAACATAAAATACTGTATTATTATTATTATAATACTTAGAAAACAATAATATCAAAAGTTTTCATGAACATTCAGTATTAAGTCCAGAAGGACTTAAAGTATTGTATTTTAAAATATAAATACTTACTTTATAATATAATAATAATACAGTATTTAATGTCTAAACTGACTTGCAGCAGTAGTCAAAAACAATTGATTATTAAAGATAAAACATTAATTGTAACTCTTCCTGTTATGAAATTTGTTTTACTGGATGTTGATTATAAACTGCATTATATAAACAAATATGCTGCTGAGCTTTATTAGTCTGTGGTTTCTAACTAAAAATTGTTGCAAAATGCCTGTATAAACCCTTTCTTTCTTTTTATCTTTTTAAACACATTTATTAAATTATCACTTAAGACCCAGACACACATACAGTAAGAGAAAAGAAAATAAACCATATTAACATTTTCCATTTATATATATTTTTTTCATTACTATAAGTCTCATTTAGTCCAGCATTACATAAATTGCTCAATTCCTGCTTTTCCTTGAACCTCACGCCTCCTGAATGTTTTGCATTTATTATTACCACAAATTTTATATACTTCTATGAAATTTTCTCTTTCCCTTTTCTAAAGATCCCATTTCAAGTTATTTTATCTCTTTTACAATATTCAATACTTCAGATACAGTTGGTTTAGATTTTGATATCTATTTTCTAGTAAACCCTTTCCTGAGACAGGAATATTTTGTTGTATAAAATAAAATCTAATCAAATCTGCTTTTCAGACACCAGTCATGTGGACAGGACTGCTATAAAAGTCAATAAATCTTCCTGTAAAAAAAAAAAATACTGAGTTCTGTTGCATGTTTTTGCATGCTGTGTTCACAATGTTCAAAATATTTAAATGTTTGCTTTTTTTTCAATACTAACAAAAGATGATTGATTTTACCAATTGGCTGAGTTCCTGATGTCATTCTAAGAGGATCAAAAATTTGTCAGTATTGGAAAACACGGTTAAGAAATGAGGTTTGGCAACAAACTAAGTTGTCCAGGGACATCTTCAAGAGGGGTTAGACTGATACTAGTGGGAGTTAGGTGGGCTGGGGAGATGAAAGGGTTAAGTGGAGGGAGGGATTATTGGGAGGAAATGAGGTAAGGGTGAGGAAGAGCTTAAGGGATTTAGACAAATGTAGTTGGGCAAGTAATCACATTTTGGCGTGAACTTGCTACAGAGCAGAATTACATCCGAGACGACCAGTAGGAGCTTTGGTGACCAGGTAGGACTTGGGGTTAATAGTGATATGAAGAATTTGGCAGGCTTGAGGTGAGTAGGGTAGTCATATATAAATAAATAAATAAATAAATAAAATAATGTGGGTGAGAAGTGGCACTTTGGAGTATTAAGCTTACTATAGTTAATTGACAAGGAGGTTTATTGGTGTAGCTATGTGAAGTACAGGCTTGAAATAAGGTAAACATGAATATTTTGGGATGTGAGCTTCAGGGAGAGTACAGTGGGCTAAGTGGGGGGTCACTAGTGTAGGAGGTTAAATAGGTACTTAGTACTTTAAATATTCCCTTCCCTGCCTTTGCCTCCATCAAAAAAAAAAAAAAAATCCCGTTTTCTTCACTATTTGGAGTTAAGGACAGGATATTCATGGACCTACCTTGCTACTGTTTTGTTGGTTCATGGTTTTGCAGGTTTTTCCTAGTAGTTTAGTTGCTTGCCTTGGTGGTTCACTGTTTTGTGGGCTTTCCTCTTGTCTGCCTTGATGGTAACCTTTATAGTGGGCTCAATGGCATAGGGTGAAGCCTAAAGTGGGCTTGACGGTTTCTCAGTAATGTCTGCCTCTGGGCATGCATGGAGGAGTGCTGACATTCTTCACATTGGGGAAAAAGTGCAGATAGAGGGCCCAGATGTGGAATGTGGCATCTATTGCGGCAAATGGAAGGAGGTGGGTAATTTTCGGTTGATAGTTAAGAAGTTTGATCTGTTAGTGCTTATTGTGAGCAGTACAATAACTGTAGTGGGAATTTTATGGGTGTTGTAGTCACACCTCTCAACTATACAGATTGCACTTTATGTCCAGAATTTTTCCTGATGTGTTTGGTCCGGTTTAGAAGCTGTGGTTTTCAAGTTAATTACTGGCAGGTCGTTGGAGACTAAAGTTAGAAATTAATGAAAGACATTTGAGCTTAGTCTATCAAATTAAATCTATTGTCATAATATAGTGATTGAAGGTCAGAATTATAGAGAGTCTATTATTTGAGCGCCTACTGCAAATATTGTAAATAGTCACTGTTTGATATTGAATATGATTTTGATTGTAAATTTTCAGTTTATGATTATAATGAAAACCGATATTGAGCATTATTTAAAAAGTCTAAATCAATAAAAATGATTTTAAAAATAAGATAAAAAGATGACAGTTTTAAAAATCCAGTGGTAAATGTGCAGATATGAATGTTCAGAAATACTTTACATCTAAATTACCATATTCTTTTCTATGACCTTGTAATAAAACACAAACAATTATCATATAACTTTATACATGTTTTATTATTCTATCGACTGTTGCAAAAACATTCTGTGTTTTCTAATGAGTTTTTATCCCACAATAAGGAAATGTTCACTTTTAGTAAGGTTGTTGGAAATTTTGGATGTGGTTCTTTTGTTGATAGCTTGCTCACTGAGGAAAACGGAGTAAGCTTCAACTTTCCACAATACACATACCAAGGCAAGTTGGCAAGAAGAGATGACATCTCAGTTTGTGTACAGACACATAAGCAGTGTAGAATAACCAAAATAAGCATTTTTTTCATTATTGCAATGTCACATTCACCCATACACCCACATAGGCAATAACTACATCCCCCAAATACATCAACACTGAGTTTACAGTATCGTGGAGAAATCTGAAGAGAGCCTTCTGTACAAAGGGCTGTTCCCCACCATCTGTGCTACTGGCTGATCAAACAACACATAATGCATTTAGTTATTAGCAAGAGGGACACCTGCCAAAAGAACCTAAATTATATCTCCCAGTGTTCTGTTTCTCAAATAAAAGAATTAGTCCTAGGTGTGGCTGTAAGAGATAAAATCAGATAAAATGGCCACGGTATTGGGAATAAAACATGCTTTTTTCCTTCAACAATATTAGACACCACTAAAGAAAATAGCCTGGGATTCAATTTTACTTACAAATCTTTAGCCTACATGAAGCTGCTATATGGTACTTTTTATTTATCAATAAATTCCTAATAACTTTATAAAAGACATCGGGACATTAGCTGTTAAAACAGATACATAACTTCAAGTTTCAGTTTAGACCAGGTCTAGTTCTTATAAAATTTTAATTATTTTAAAATGGAGTCCATCTTTAAGAATGGTTAACTAGCACCCAGATATTCAATGCACATTAGAACTCCACAGACAATGTACATTTGAAAAATAAAATGTCACAGAAAAACAGCTTCTTCCCATTAATACAGTTTCTTTGTGAGTAACAGCTGAATATTCATTGAATTCTCCATTCATGCAGCTCTATGTGTCTGATGGCGTGTCAGGAACTTTAATAGCTATGCCCCTCTTTGCACTGATTTAACATTTAAAAGCTGTAAGGTAAAATGTGTCATCACATATTGTATTACACTAAATACATATTTCTTGTCTGTGTCATACATTTGCAATTCATAAAAATAAAATTTGAATTTAGAAAAAGTTATTAAAATGGCTAATCTGTAATCATCCTAAACTACGGTCATACTATGCAAATGTAAAAATCATCTGATGCAATGCGGGCCAGGGTAGCTGCTCTGCAGTGAGTGAGCAGGATAGGACCCGGTCAGCTCTGGCCTTTGGCATGCAGATATTTTGGCTGTGTGTGTGTGCTAAGAATTTACAGTTTTTTTTTTCTTTTACAGGTAGGGTACTGTGGATGGGGCATCGGTCGGTGACCTGAAGGAGGTGGGTTCGAATGGAGATGGAGGCTGTCGCTGTCTGGTTATCCAGTTGGTTAGAGCGGTGCTCTGCAGGAAGAGGTTTTGGAAGGTGACATATTCTGCTGTGTTGGTGTGCTGTGCTGGAGTGTTGCAGTTGCAGGAGTGGGCACTATGAGGTCATAGTTAATCTTACTTTGTGCTCATAATGGCATGTCGTTGTTGGTTCAGATAGGAGGTAGTGGGAGCACATGAGGAGGAAGTATGTTGGGGCAGGGTGAAACTGGGTGGGAATTGTTTTGGGGAGTAGTACGGGGCTTTTCTGAGTAGCATCCATACTCTCATCTCTCAAAATCCTTGGTAGTTGGTTATTAGGATCACTGGCAATGTAACAGCAACAAAAATACAACAAGAATATCCCCAAAGTATGAAAATATGACAAAAAGGCCAGTAAAAGTATAAAAATCACCAGCTTGCAGTTTATTTACAAGAACGTCTTAAGTGTCTAGCGCCGGCAAGAAATGCCTTTTAGGAGTACATCAGTAAGGAAAAAACAGTGCCATTTTATACAAACATTAACTACCAATTATAAAACACTTAACTAATTAATTAATATCTAAACATAAAATACTGTATTATTATTATTATAATACTTAGAAAACAATAATATCAAAAGTTTTCATGAACATTCAGTATTAAGTCCAGAAGGACTTAAAGTATTGTATTTTAAAATATAAATACTTACTTTATAATATAATAATAATACAGTATTTAATGTCTAAACTGACTTGCAGCAGTAGTCAAAAACAATTGATTATTAAAGATAAAACATTAATTGTAACTCTTCCTGTTATGAAATTTGTTTTACTGGATGTTGATTATAAACTGCATTATATAAACAAATATGCTGCTGAGCTTTATTAGTCTGTGGTTTCTAACTAAAAATTGTTGCAAAATGCCTGTATAAACCCTTTCTTTCTTTTTATCTTTTTAAACACATTTATTAAATTATCACTTAAGACCCAGACACACATACAGTAAGAGAAAAGAAAATAAACCATATTAACATTTTCCATTTATATATATTTTTTTCATTACTATAAGTCTCATTTAGTCCAGCATTACATAAATTGCTCAATTCCTGCTTTTCCTTGAACCTCACGCCTCCTGAATGTTTTGCATTTATTATTACCACAAATTTTATATACTTCTATGAAATTTTCTCTTTCCCTTTTCTAAAGATCCCATTTCAAGTTATTTTATCTCTTTTACAATATTCAATACTTCAGATACAGTTGGTTTAGATTTTGATATCTATTTTCTAGTAAACCCTTTCCTGAGACAGGAATATTTTGTTGTATAAAATAAAATCTAATCAAATCTGCTTTTCAGACACCAGTCATGTGGACAGGACTGCTATAAAAGTCAATAAATCTTCCTGTAAAAAAAAAAAATACTGAGTTCTGTTGCATGTTTTTGCATGCTGTGTTCACAATGTTCAAAATATTTAAATGTTTGCTTTTTTTTCAATACTAACAAAAGATGATTGATTTTACCAATTGGCTGAGTTCCTGATGTCATTCTAAGAGGATCAAAAATTTGTCAGTATTGGAAAACACGGTTAAGAAATGAGGTTTGGCAACAAACTAAGTTGTCCAGGGACATCTTCAAGAGGGGTTAGACTGATACTAGTGGGAGTTAGGTGGGCTGGGGAGATGAAAGGGTTAAGTGGAGGGAGGGATTATTGGGAGGAAATGAGGTAAGGGTGAGGAAGAGCTTAAGGGATTTAGACAAATGTAGTTGGGCAAGTAATCACATTTTGGCGTGAACTTGCTACAGAGCAGAATTACATCCGAGACGACCAGTAGGAGCTTTGGTGACCAGGTAGGACTTGGGGTTAATAGTGATATGAAGAATTTGGCAGGCTTGAGGTGAGTAGGGTAGTCATATATAAATAAATAAATAAATAAATAAAATAATGTGGGTGAGAAGTGGCACTTTGGAGTATTAAGCTTACTATAGTTAATTGACAAGGAGGTTTATTGGTGTAGCTATGTGAAGTACAGGCTTGAAATAAGGTAAACATGAATATTTTGGGATGTGAGCTTCAGGGAGAGTACAGTGGGCTAAGTGGGGGGTCACTAGTGTAGGAGGTTAAATAGGTACTTAGTACTTTAAATATTCCCTTCCCTGCCTTTGCCTCCATCAAAAAAAAAAAAAAAAAATCCCGTTTTCTTCACTATTTGGAGTTAAGGACAGGATATTCATGGACCTACCTTGCTACTGTTTTGTTGGTTCATGGTTTTGCAGGTTTTTCCTAGTAGTTTAGTTGCTTGCCTTGGTGGTTCACTGTTTTGTGGGCTTTCCTCTTGTCTGCCTTGATGGTAACCTTTATAGTGGGCTCAATGGCATAGGGTGAAGCCTAAAGTGGGCTTGACGGTTTCTCAGTAATGTCTGCCTCTGGGCATGCATGGAGGAGTGCTGACATTCTTCACATTGGGGAAAAAGTGCAGATAGAGGGCCCAGATGTGGAATGTGGCATCTATTGCGGCAAATGGAAGGAGGTGGGTAATTTTCGGTTGATAGTTAAGAAGTTTGATCTGTTAGTGCTTATTGTGAGCAGTACAATAACTGTAGTGGGAATTTTATGGGTGTTGTAGTCACACCTCTCAACTATACAGATTGCACTTTATGTCCAGAATTTTTCCTGATGTGTTTGGTCCGGTTTCGTGAAGCTGTGGTTTTCAAGTTAATTACTGGCAGGTCGTTGGAGACTAAAGTTAGAAATTAATGAAAGACATTTGAGCTTAGTCTATCAAATTAAATCTATTGTCATAATATAGTGATTGAAGGTCAGAATTATAGAGAGTCTATTATTTGAGCGCCTACTGCAAATATTGTAAATAGTCACTGTTTGATATTCGAATATGATTTTGATTGTAAATTTTCAGTTTATGATTATAATGAAAACCGATATTGAGCATTATTTAAAAAGTCTAAATCAATAAAAATGATTTTAAAAATAAGATAAAAAGATGACAGTTTTAAAAATCCAGTGGTAAATGTGCAGATATGAATGTTCAGAAATACTTTACATCTAAATTACCATATTCTTTTCTATGACCTTGTAATAAAACACAAACAATTATCATATAACTTTATACATGTTTTTATTATTCTATCGACTGTTGCAAAAACATTCTGTGTTTTCTAATGAGTTTTTATCCCACAATAAGGAAATGTTCACTTTTAGTAAGGTTGTTGGAAATTTTGGATGTGGTTCTTTTTGTTGATAGCTTGCTCACTGAGGAAAAACGGAGTAAGCTTCAACTTTCCACAATACACATACCAAGGCAAGTTGGCAAGAAGAGATGACATCTCAGTTTGTGTACAGACACATAAGCAGTGTAGAATAACCAAAATAAGCATTTTTTTCATTATTGCAATGTCACATTCACCCATACACCCACATAGGCAATAACTACATCCCCCAAATACATCAACACTGAGTTTACAGTATCGTGGAGAAATCTGAAGAGAGCCTTCTGTACAAAGGGCTGTTCCCCACCATCTGTGCTACTGGCTGATCAAACAACACATAATGCATTTAGTTATTAGCAAGAGGGACACCTGCCAAAAGAACCTAAATTATATCTCCCAGTGTTCTGTTTCTCAAATAAAAGAATTAGTCCTAGGTGTGGCTGTAAGAGATAAAATCAGATAAAATGGCCACGGTATTGGGAATAAAACATGCTTTTTTCCTTCAACAATATTAGACACCACTAAAGAAAATAGCCTGGGATTCAATTTTACTTACAAATCTTTAGCCTACATGAAGCTGCTATATGGTACTTTTATTTATCAATAAATTCCTGATAACTTTATAAAAGACATCGGGACATTAGCTGTTAAAACAGATACATAACTTCAAGTTTCAGTTTTGACCAGGTCTAGTTCTTATAAAATTTTAATTATTTTAAAATGGAGTCCATCTTTAAGAATGGTTAACTAGCACCCAGATATTCAATGCACATTAGAACTCCACAGACAATGTACATTTGAAAAATAAAATGTCACAGAAAAACAGCTTCTTCCCATTAATACAGTTTCTTTGTGAGTAACAGCTGAATATTCATTGAATTCTCCATTCATGCAGCTCTATGTGTCTGATGGCGTGTCAGGAACTTTAATAGCTATGCCCCTCTTTGCACTGATTTAACATTTAAAAGCTGTAAGGTAAAATGTGTCATCACATATTGTATTACACTAAATACATATTTCTTGTCTGTGTCATACATTTGCAATTCATAAAAATAAAATTTGAATTTAGAAAAAGTTATTAAAATGGCTAATCTGTAATCATCCTAAACTACGGTCATACTATGCAAATGTAAAAATCATCTGATGCAATGCGGGCCAGGGTAGCTGCTCTGCAGTGAGTGAGCAGGATAGGACCCGGTCAGCTCTGGCCTTTGGCATGCAGATATTTTGGCTGTGTGTGTGTGCTAAGAATTTACAGTTTTTTTTTTCTTTTACAGGTAGGGTACTGTGGATGGGGCATCGGTCGGTGACCTGAAGGAGGTGGGTTCAAATGGAGATGGAGGCTGTCGCTGTCTGGTTATCCAGTTGGTTAGAGCGGTGCTCTGCAGGAAGAGGTTTTGGAAGGTGACATATTCTGCTGTGTTGGTGTGCTGTGCTGGAGTGTTGCAGTTGCAGGAGTGGGCACTATGAGGTCATAGTTAATCTTACTTTGTGCTCATAATGGCATGTCGTTGTTGGTTCAGATAGGAGGTAGTGGGAGCACATGAGGAGGAAGTATGTTGGGGCAGGGTGAAACTGGGTGGGAATTGTTTTGGGGAGTAGTACGGGGCTTTTCTGAGTAGCATCCATACTCTCATCTCTCAAAATCCTTGGTAGTTGGTTATTAGGATCACTGGCAATGTAACAGCAACAAAAATACAACAAGAATATCCCCAAAGTATGAAAATATGACAAAAAGGCCAGTAAAAATATAAAAATCACCAGCTTGCACTTTATTTACAAGAACGTCTTAAGTGTCTAGCGCTTCGGCAAGAAATGCCTTTTAGGAGTACATCAGTAAGGAAAAAACAGTGCCATTTTATACAAACATTAACTACCAATTATAAAACACTTAACTAATTAATTAATATCTAAACATAAAATACTGTATTATTATTATTATAATACTTAGAAAACAATAATATCAAAAGTTTTCATGAACATTCAGTATTAAGTCCAGAAGGACTTAAAGTATTGTATTTTAAAATATAAATACTTACTTTATAATATAATAATAATACAGTATTTAATGTCTAAACTGACTTGCAGCAGTAGTCAAAAACAATTGATTATTAAAGATAAAACATTAATTGTAACTCTTCCTGTTATGAAATTTGTTTTACTGGATGTTGATTATAAACTGCATTATATAAACAAATATGCTGCTGAGCTTTATTAGTCTGTGGTTTCTAACTAAAATTGTTGCAAAATGCCTGTATAAACCCTTTCTTTCTTTTTATCTTTTAAACACATTTATTAAATTATCACTTAAGACCCAGACACACATACAGTAAGAGAAAAGAAAATAAACCATATTAACATTTTCCATTTATATATATTTTTTTCATTACTATAAGTCTCATTTAGTCCAGCATTACATAAATTGCTCAATTCCTGCTTTTCCTTGAACCTCACGCCTCCTGAATGTTTTGCATTTATTATTACCACAAATTTTATATACTTCTATGAAATTTTCTCTTTCCCTTTTCTAAAGATCCCATTTCAAGTTATTTTATCTCTTTTACAATATTCAATACTTCAGATACAGTTGGTTTAGATTTTGATATCTATTTTCTAGTAAACCCTTTCCTGAGACAGGAATATTTTGTTGTATAAAATAAAATCTAATCAAATCTGCTTTTCAGACACCAGTCATGTGGACAGGACTGCTATAAAAGTCAATAAATCTTCCTGTAAAAAAAAAATACTGAGTTCTGTTGCATGTTTTTGCATGCTGTGTTCACAATGTTCAAAATATTTAAATGTTTGCTTTTTTCAATACTAACAAAAGATGATTGATTTTACCAATTGGCTGAGTTCCTGATGTCATTCTAAGAGGATCAAAAATTTGTCAGTATTGGAAAACACGGTTAAGAAATGAGGTTTGGCAACAAACTAAGTTGTCCAGGGACATCTTCAAGAGGGGTTAGACTGATACTAGTGGGAGTTAGGTGGGCTGGGGAGATGAAAGGGTTAAGTGGAGGGAGGGATTATTGGGAGGAAATGAGGTAAGGGTGAGGAAGAGCTTAAGGGATTTAGACAAATGTAGTTGGGCAAGTAATCACATTTTGGCGTGAACTTGCTACAGAGCAGAATTACATCCGAGACGACCAGTAGGAGCTTTGGTGACCAGGTAGGACTTGGGGTTAATAGTGATATGAAGAATTTGGCAGGCTTGAGGTGAGTAGGGTAGTCATATATAAATAAATAAATAAATAAATAAAATAATGTGGATGAGAAGTGGCACTTTGGAGTATTAAGCTTACTATAGTTAATTGACAAGGAGGTTTATTGGTGTAGCTATGTGAAGTACAGGCTTGAAATAAGGTAAACATGAATATTTTGGGATGTGAGCTTCAGGGAGAGTACAGTGGGCTAAGTGGGGGGTCACTAGTGTAGGAGGTTAAATAGGTACTTAGTACTTTAAATATTCCCTTCCCTGCCTTTGCCTCCATCAAAAAAAAAAAAATCCCGTTTTCTTCACTATTTGGAGTTAAGGACAGGATATTCATGGACCTACCTTGCTACTGTTTTGTTGGTTCATGGTTTTGCAGGTTTTTCCTAGTAGTTTAGTTGCTTGCCTTGGTGGTTCACTGTTTTGTGGGCTTTCCTCTTGTCTGCCTTGATGGTAACCTTTATAGTGGGCTCAATGGCATAGGGTGAAGCCTAAAGTGGGCTTGACGGTTTCTCAGTAATGTCTGCCTCTGGGCATGCATGGAGGAGTGCTGACATTCTTCACATTGGGGAAAAAGTGCAGATAGAGGGCCCAGATGTGGAATGTGGCATCTATTGCGGCAAATGGAAGGAGGTGGGTAATTTTAGGTTGATAGTTAAGAAGTTTGATCTGTTAGTGCTTATTGTGAGCAGTACAATAACTGTAGTGGGAATTTTATGGGTGTTGTAGTCACACCTCTCAACTATACAGATTGCACTTTATGTCCAGAATTTTTCCTGATGTGTTTGGTCCGGTTTCGTGAAGCTGTGGTTTTCAAGTTAATTACTGGCAGGTCGTTGGAGACTAAAGTTAGAAATTAATGAAAGACATTTGAGCTTAGTCTATCAAATTAAATCTATTGTCATAATATAGTGATTGAAGGTCAGAATTATAGAGAGTCTATTATTTGAGCGTCTACTGCAAATATTGTAAATAGTCACTGTTTGATATTCGAATATGATTTTGATTGTAAATTTTCAGTTTATGATTATAATGAAAACCGATATTGAGCATTATTTAAAAAGTCTAAATCAATAAAAATGATTTTAAAAATAAGATAAAAAGATGACAGTTTTAAAAATCCAGTGGTAAATGTGCAGATATGAATGTTCAGAAATACTTTACATCTAAATTACCATATTCTTTTCTATGACCTTGTAATAAAACACAAACAATTATCATATAACTTTATACATGTTTTTATTATTCTATCGACTGTTGCAAAAACATTCTGTGTTTTCTAATGAGTTTTTATCCCACAATAAGGAAATGTTCACTTTTAGTAAGGTTGTTGGAAATTTTGGATGTGGTTCTTTTTGTTGATAGCTTGCTCACTGAGGAAAAACGGAGTAAGCTTCAACTTTCCACAATACACATACCAAGACAAGTTGGCAAGAAGAGATGACATCTCAGTTTGTGTACAGACACATAAGCAGTGTAGAATAACCAAAATAAGCATTTTTTTCATTATTGCAATGTCACATTCACCCATACACCCACATAGGCAATAACTACATCCCCCAAATACATCAACACTGAGTTTACAGTATCGTGGAGAAATCTGAAGAGAGCCTTCTGTACAAAGGGCTGTTCCCCACCATCTGTGCTACTGGCTGATCAAACAACACATAATGCATTTAGTTATTAGCAAGAGGGACACCTGCCAAAAGAACCTAAATTATATCTCCCAGTGTTCTGTTTCTCAAATAAAAGAATTAGTCCTAGGTGTGGCTGTAAGAGATAAAATCAGATAAAATGGCCACGGTATTGGGAATACAACATGCTTTTTTCCTTCAACAATATTAGACACCACTAAAGAAAATAGCCTGGGATTCAATTTTACTTACAAATCTTTAGCCTACATGAAGCTGCTATATGGTACTTTTTATTTATCAATAAATTCCTGATAACTTTATAAAAGACATCAGGACATTAGCTGTTAAAACAGATAAATAACTTCAAGTTTCAGTTTTGACCAGGTCTAGTTCTTATAAAATTTTAATTATTTTAAAATGGAGTCCATCTTTAAGAATGGTTAACTAGCACCCAGATATTCAATGCACATTAGAACTCCACAGACAATGTACATTTGAAAAATAAAATGTCACAGAAAAACAGCTTCTTCCCATTAATACAGTTTCTTTGTGAGTAACAGCTGAATATTCATTGAATTCTCCATTCATGCAGCTCTATGTGTCTGATGGCGTGTCAGGAACTTTAATAGCTATGCCCCTCTTTGCACTGATTTAACATTTAAAAGCTGTAAGGTAAAATGTGTCATCACATATTGTATTACACTAAATACATATTTCTTGTCTGTGTCATACATTTGCAATTCATAAAAATAAAATTTGAATTTAGAAAAAGTTATTAAAATGGCTAATCTGTAATCATCCTAAACTACGGTCATACTATGCAAATGTAAAAATCATCTGATGCAATGCGGGCCAGGGTAGCTGCTCTGCAGTGAGTGAGCAGGATAGGACCTGGTCAGCTCTGGCCTTTGGCATGCAGATATTTTGGCTGTGTGTGTGTGCTAAGAATTTACAGTTTTTTTTTTCTTTTACAGGTAGGGTACTGTGGATGGGGCATCGGTCGGTGACCTGAAGGAGGTGGGTTCGAATGGAGATGGAGGCTGTCGCTGTCTGGTTATCCAGTTGGTTAGAGCGGTGCTCTGCAGGAAGAGGTTTTGGAAGGTGACATATTCTGCTGTGTTGGTGTGCTGTGCTGGAGTGTTGCAGTTGCAGGAGTGGGCACTATGAGGTCATAGTTAATCTTACTTTGTGCTCATAATGGCATGTCGTTGTTGGTTCAGATAGGAGGTAGTGGGAGCACATGAGGAGGAAGTATGTTGGGGCAGGGTGAAACTGGGTGGGAATTGTTTTGGGGAGTAGTACGGGGTACCACATGTGGGCTAAAGTCAATTTCAGTGTAGGTATGACTTTTACAGGCAGGTGGAGTTTTATGAGAGTAGGTAGGTATACAGGTATGTTGGGGGATGTTGGAGGAACTGTGGCTTTGTGGTTAAGCAGAAGTGGGAAGTCTTAAGCAGGGCATGGTTTAGGCTTGCTGTTGGGAGTTTAGGGTACCTTTTTGTTAAAAGATTAGGTGCATTTGGAATAGGGACTTTGGGGATATGAATATTTAGTAGACTTGAGAAGTTTGGAGTTTGGTTGGAGGGAGGGAGAGTGTGTCCTAGGAAGACTGCCTGTAAAGAGTGCATGTGTGGTCCAGCGTCAACAGCCATTGGGAGAGGTTTATTGTGTCTTTTCATTGCCCATACAAACACTAGCTTAGATACATTGTAGAGTACGGAAATAATTCCTGTCATCGCTTGCAAGTTAAAGGTGAACACATGGGCAGAATGTGGTAAAAATACGAATGGCATATCATCGCATATTCACAGCTTTAATTGGGAAACTTAAGCAGGATATAAAAAAATGTGGGGGGGAAAGAGTAGAATGGGAGGTCTAAGTAATAATTACATTGAAGAATGTTGATTTAGGGGGTATGGGGGTGGGTCCCCTTGATAGCATGCAGCTTAAGACATCGTTGTTTGTTGCAGTGAATTTACAGTTTCTTTTCTTTTACAGATTCATGACAAAGGTGCTCACAGTGGACGTTGTGCTGGTGGCTGGAGTGATGGTCAATGAGGTCATAAAGGATGTGCACAGAGTCACAGTTGCATATCTGAAGATGTTGGAGGCACAGAATTTGAGGTGAGACGATAAAAGAGTCTGCATTCCCCAGTGGCTGAAGGAGGTGAGTTGCGCAGGTGAGGCATGCTGCAGGAGGTGTTTGCGGAAATGGAAGGTGGAAGCAGTCGGAGTCTGAAGCAGGGAGTTTGAAGAGTGATGGATTTGAGAGGATGGATGTTACTGTTTTGACTGTATCGGTTGCAGAAGATGTTCTACTCCCTAGAGAGGTGTAATGGGGCCACAGAGCACGGTTAGATGTGTACCATGGTTAGTGGTTTCTCAGACTGGATGTTTTGGTGGTACAGTGGGGTCAAGGGTAATCCTATAGTGAACTATGGTTAGTGGTTTCTTGGAATGAATGTTTTGGTGGTACAGCAGGGTCAAGGGTAATCCTATTTTAGTTTCATTTAGGCACACTTTAATTTCATTAAAGTACATATCAGTGCTGGTAGGTTAAGGCATGGGGTTGTTGACGGTGATCTATTGTAATTTACAGGTGATGGGTACACTGAATGATGTTTGGCTTAATCATTACCTTTATGGCGGGTGGTTTGTGAATTAGTTTGGGTAGTAGGGAGAGGGAACAGCCTGGTCAGGCTGGTTGGCAGAGAAGAGGGACATGCTTGCCCACTTCTGTTCCCCCCTCTGGTGTCTGGATGTTCATTTTGGAAAATGAGCAGCTGGAGGAAGCTTGCTGGATAGGTAAGCAAGTGGAGGTAAGGACACTGCTTATTTGGTTGGAAAGTAATTCAATGAATGGCGTATGAAGTGAGATGGTTTCGCTGCTTCATATGAGCAAGGTCATGCCATCCTGAATTATTTGGTTGGATGGACAATTCAATAAATGGGATATGAAGCAGGTCTGGGATGCTGCTTCATAAGTAAAGTAAGTGAGCAAAGGTATGGATGCTGCTTACTGGGCAGGATGAGTAGGTACGCTGTCCTGATTAACATTACAAGGATGTTTATGCTGTATTTAGAGCCAACTATACTATGTCCAATTGTAATTCATTTTGGTGACCAAAGCTATGTTATGGAAGTTTAATAAAGGTTGTCAAATGTCATTTGTTGTGATGTGTTTACTGAAGGGGACCTGGACAAACCATGTTATTTTGCCAGGGTATGGTCTGTGGTGGTTCTGTTTAGATTTTTGAATACTAAAACTTTATCCTTCATGCGTGTGTGTGTGCCTTCTGTGGAAGGTTGGGCTCCGGGCTGGCAACTCAACAACGTAAAACTCCACTGGCAATCATGAGCAGACAGGTGATCTGCTGTGGCGACCCCTAACCGGGCAAAGAAGAAGAAGAAGAAGAAGTGGGATAATGTCCTAATTGCAGTCCGTTGCCATATGACACAGATAGGTAGGATGGGGTGTGCCCATCTTGAGGAGAAGGAATGGTGGTTCTTTCCCTGCTTGCTCCTCTAATTTGATGGTGAGCTTCAACTGGAAGGTGAAGGTTCTTCATGATGTGGTAGCTGGTGCTGAGAAGGAGTGGGCATGGCTGCTCTAGCTGTTGATGGCAGCCCTTGTCAGCTCATTTAAGGGAGCACTCATTCATTGACAAAGGGGAATAGGTACCCCTTGTAGTGTTGCAAATGCTCACTTGACTACAAGTGGAGGGGGCTGGCCATAAAATAGAAAAATCGCTCATTGCCAGGAAGCAGGATAGCAGAAAGCACCCTTATGGCCACCTGGATGATGGCCTCTCCTGGTCAATGCAAGTTTTGACCATGGGATGGCTTTATAGTCTACAAGTATGGGGAAAAATTTTTAAAAAGTCTACTTTGTTGATACTATACTCTTTATCAAAAAATGTGTTGCCCACTAGGAGGAAAATGAATACACGTGCGTGCGCGCGCACACACACACACACACACACACACACACACACACACACACACAAATTACTGTTTCATAATTGAAAGAACTGTCAAATGAGTGAATACAAAATAACTATCTTTTTAAATTGAATATAAAATGATTGAAAAACATTTGTTTTTTTTTTGCAGGAATCACACAACAGTGGGGTAAGGGCAAATTCCCTGAACCCACTGTACAGCAATCTGGCACACAAAGTAGTTGAAATACTAAAAAGTCACTCTTATGAGCATTTGTTCTTATAGACTGCAACTATATATATTTTCTTTGTTGAAATACTGCTGAGCCAAAGCACACTACAGTGGGGAAAAGGGAATTTACTTGTTTCCCCTCTGTAGTGCGATCTCAGAGTTAGTATATTTAAGTAGCGGGGATGTGAGGGTGCAGGGGGACTTGATCCCCTGCAAAACACAGTTTTTTGTGTTTTGTATTGGTTTAAGTGCACTTTCGCATAAGTGGTCCTCTACTTTTCTTTTTTGAAATAATGAAATTTCAACAAAGAAAAGTAGATCTCTCTCTCTCTCTCTATATATATATATATATATTTTTTTTTTTAAATGAGTGAACATAAGAAAGGGTGATCACTTTAGAATGAATTGAAATCAAAAACAAAGTCAAGTAAAACTAACTTTTTCTTACCATACTTCTTAGTGATACACTAGTAAGTGGAAGAATACATTCAGCTCCATTTACTATAAGAAATTATTATTTATGTACTCTATTGTAATTCAGAGGCCTGTAATTTGGAGTCTTGGAATTATGAAAATGCTTTGAAACTACAAGTGAACAGTGAAAGCAGACAATCACTGCTGTCCTTTGAAGATGATTTTTGCAGAGAGGTGAGCCTCCTTGCAGCCATCTAATGCTGGGACTGCACCACCAAATCCCTTCTTATTTATACTAACTTCAAGATTGCCATCTCTTAGCTTATATAACTTCAGAATTTACATATTCATTCTTATTATTCTGGGACTCAAACTTTCAAGCTTCAGAAATAAAACTATTAGCTACTAGTTATGCTAATGCTTTAATTTTTTTTAATTATAGCCCTGTCGGTACATTGATTCATTATAGCATGTGTAGCAAATGGAGCATTTATTCACTACTCTTGGTCTTGTGAGGGGCCTTTGCTTAGTAATGTCCTAAAACACACTTGTTGTTTGATTTGTAATCAACAAATATCCTGCTTTGCAATACCTTTTATGTACTGCTCATGCAGTTTAAATTAGTATTGCTTATTTAAGCTAAAATAAATAATACTTTGGATCTCATTCAGTTGTTTGCATAACTGCTTGAGTTGCAGTTTAACTGAAAAGGTTGTTCTAGTGCTACTCCATGTATACACACCTAAGTTCATTTGTCACTGCAATTCTTTCAAATAATTCATTTTTACTGATTAATTTTGCCTTTCATTAATATACTGTAATCATGCTCCATGATGTATATTTATAGTTTTCCTCTTTTTTTTAATGTATTAGGAAACAACAAAAAAATGTGTTCTACATATGATTATTTCTCAAACTATTTCCAAGTCCTAAAATGCTCTATATAAACTGCCCTTATTGTTTTATTATGGTTCAGGCACTTTATCAAAACACCCTTCAGTCAAATTCCATTGCTTGTAAATGAACAGAACTATATCTTATCAAAATAAATAAGAAGGTAATTTTCTGGAAGAAGGACAATGCTGAAAAGTGGATAGAAGCTATTTTACTCACCGATCATATAGGACTATTTACCAACATGCCTTGAATGTGGAAATATTACCAATGAAGACACAGGTCAGACATATTACTTGTATTTGAACAACTTGAACAAGTACATATTGTTCTTATGAATGAAACCAATAATTGTATCTAAAGTCATATGTAAGTGTCAATTACTTGAAATCTTCCTAGTTCTCAACTGGTAACTTTTTCCAGATATACTACCATTTAAACTCTTAAAGTGTGTCCCGCACCTAGTTTTCTTCTTACTTTTTTATCCTTTTTTTTACATCTTTAAGCCTTAATATCTTTAACAGTAACCTTAGTATGAATAGACTAATAATAGCAACTAATAAATGCGATCAAGAAATACGATTTCCATTGCTGTTTGCTTAAATAAATATATGATGTGAAAATATAATATCATTACAGCCTAAATTTTTATATATGTAGATTTGATAGGCATCATTTTAGATGAATTAGAAGATGAACTAATAGTCCAGTGATACATGAAGTGCAATGGCTTTACTGTGAAATGAAGAAAAAAAAACTCTTTATAGTGCAGTTCATACATAAAAAACTAGGTACAAAAATCCTGTCGTAATGAGGTTCATATGCATAAACCTTGTTGTTAGCAAGGCTTCAGTGCCACATAGAATTGAGCACCACATTGCTGAATGGGAAACGCCACAGACAGCTTTGCTCTTGCACTAATGTTCTCAAATCCAGTTCTTAAAAACATAACCAACTTGGTTATGATCAGCAACCTGATCATATTCCTTGATGTATGAAAGGATACCTAAACAGCGATACCGCCACTCACTCCTCTATCTTATGTATCTCTTAAGCCGTCGTGAACCATTAAGCAGAAGCACACATTCAGAGCAGCTAGTCATAAATTACCCACTATGTATTTCTATTAAATTAAACTCACACCTAAATTAAGTTTCTGAAGCTGCACCTTCATACTCCATAACTAGATATTATCATCCTTGAGTATTATCATGTCATGAGCAGAAATACAGACTATAACAATCAACATACCTTTTCCTAATAATGCAGAACTTCCAAAATGTATTTCTGTATTACTTTCTGCCATATTTCAAACAGAAGCAAAAAAAAAAAAAAAAAAAAAAGGTGACAGTTATTTTCTTTTACACTGTATCAGCGATCTGTGAGAGGTCGCACCTTGATACCTTTTCAGCAAAATTCCAAGATTGGGGATGCGCTTGTACCTGTTTGATACACACTGTGATAAAGGATCTTGACTACACACTCGCTCTCAGTCTAAGAGTCTGCCTCGTCTCCCCTTGCCATTAGCATGCAGCCACCTATAAAATCAATGGATTATAATTCAAATTTATCACCACATTTTAAGCAAATGATATTGCTATATATATATATATATATATATATATATATATATATATATATATATATATTTGCAGAACTTACAGGGAACTCCAGTGCCTAATGACAGATGAACCCACACATCAGTATGAGATGGGAGGGAGTGTTTGAAAACCAAGAACTGATGTCTAATAATTGCATAAAGTCATGTCTGGAGCATTTAACATCAAGGACTACTTTCAGTAAGTTCTTGGTTTGGTTGAATAACAAGCTATACTATCATAATGGAAAGCTCTTGAGAGATAATGTCAGGGATTAGATGAGAGTCCTGTAAAAAAAAAAGTCTCCAAGTCCTAATTAAAAAAATAACTCCTGGTGAAGATATGTACTGACATCCAAAGGCTACAGCACCGATGTCTTCAGCAGAGAAACCTTTGAAGCAAATAGTAGAGGAAACAACTCTTCTGATGGAGAGTTGGTTTTGACTACATTATTAGCCGATGTTAGTTGCCTAGCTGATAGCAAAAAACAAATGTAGTTGGCTGTCATCTTGGAAATTACCTTCTTGAGAGTTGTAAGTCATTTCTTCTGTACAGCAAAGGACATTATCACCAGGATCATCTGACTTACAACATACACCCGTTCTCAGGTAAAATCTGAGGCTCCCTAAAGAAATGTCAGGACTTGAAAAAGAAGACCAAAAATACAAGAGAAAAGCAAATATTGAACATCTCTCTTCTCCTTTAAACTTTTTTTTGGAAGGGCAAGCCCCCCCCCCCCCCAAATTGACAAATGTAATCTCTAAGATCACCATACCTCAGAGAAAAGGGAATATTCTGAGAAATGGCAATCTTAGACTTGTAATTCCATTTTTTCAGTCTTTTCAGTCTCCACATTTTGAAACCCAATAATCCAACATTTTTAAATTGTTACCAAAACCTGAACTGTTGGTGTATGTCCAAGGTGCGAAGAGCTTTTTACTACCCAGGTATCTGACGCCTTCTGGAAAAAAAAGGATATATATATATAAAATGGTTCAGGGGAATATTTACAAGTACCTTTTACTGAAAGCAAAAGTGTATCCTGAAGAATGTACTTTACTTGCGGAATGCAAAGTATGATTCGCTACATATAAATGCTGAAGCTTGAGACATAATGCATCAAAGTAATGCCCACCAGGGACAGTGTCACACAAAAAAATTAACTTCAGTGCTATTGATCCAGTAGTTTTAAAAGAGGGATGTCAAGCTGGTCTGCCATGAAGTTCAGGTTTGACAGAGGTATCAGCTCCTCTTTCTGAGTTGTAATGGAGCACTCCATAAGACATTGCTTGATTAGTCAATGCTAGGTCAGATTTCTGCCCTTCATAAGGTCATGATATACAACAGTAGCTGACACTTTCACCTTGATTATGGAATAACTTATACACAGCTCATATGGGTGTCTCTTGTATATTAGAACCACGTGTGGAGAGACCACCTGAGGTTGTACCAGATAATACTCTGTCAAATTAAGAATCTTTTACATTTGCAGTTATAATCCTCCTGAGTAGAAGGCTTCCTAACAGCTTCAATCCCTCAAAGACTCCATCTGACAAGACCAGTGACTAAGAGGGCTTGCATAAGGAACCAGGCCAGCATCAGGATCCTCTAAAGGCAGCAAGCACTGGCTGCCCCATGGGCTTTGAAGACATCCACAGAGATAGGATCTACTGCAATGTTTAGGTCCTAAGTCCTGAAACCATGTTCATCTTGACTACCATGACAGGTTTTGTGATGTTACATGGGATGCTCAGAACTGTTGTCAGGTGTGCACTTATCTCCCACAGCACAGGAGAAAGAAAGATTACACCTCTACCTACCCATGGTCCTGTTGCTCCAAGCAGAATAAGGATGTAGACCAGTGGCGGCTCATGATATATGACTGCAGAACTGCAGCCCCTCAGCTGTGAACCACAATGGCACAGTCCTACAAATCCTCCTAACTGCACATAGAAAGTGTGTAAAATGTCCCAGTTGATTTATACTGGTGGCTAGAGAGATGATGGTTAGAGAATACCTCAAGCTTGAACCCTGTACCTTGCGTGCAGGTAAGAGCCTGAATTCCCTACCCACCACCATTTGTGAAACGTTTGCAGATTTTTGCCTCATATTTTGTTCTGTTCTGTTCCTCATAAAATCTGTGATTTCTGAATGTTTAATTCCTTAAATAGTTGATGGTGCAGTGCTAGCATTGTTGCCTTACAGCTAGAGGTTGTCAGGTTTGATTCTTGGCTGGGGTGCCTTCTGGGTGGAGCTTGCATGTCCTCCCTGTGTTTGTGTGGGTTTGCTCTGGTGTCCTCCCTGTGTTTGTGTGGGTTTGCTCTGGTGACCTCCCATGTTACAAAGACATGTGTCTGCAGTATTTTTCCCTGGGCCTCTGCTGAAAATTGGCTTTTTTTCCAACTCAGACTTTTCTGGTTAGCAAATGTTAAATAAATAAAAGTGACAGGCATTTGAATTTCCAACTTCACATTCTTCAGAAAGTACATAGTAACACAAAACATTTTATTATAGCAATTTTCTAAGCTTATAAGATGAATATTTGAAATTTGTCCCTAGTTTGGGGACTGTATTCCCCCATTATTGGCTTTGTCCAGGGTTTTTGTGCTAAGGTTGAGAGCTATGGCGAGAACTGAATATGTTTGAGAGCTGTATTCCCCCATTACTGGCTTTGTCCAGGGGTTTTATTCTAAGAGGTTGACAGCTATGGTGAGAACTGAATTCACTAAATGGTAGCCATTTAAGTTTCAGTCTTCCTCTCTTTTACAAAACCGCTGATTTGGCATAGTGGTATATTGCTCTGACTGTTTTGCACAGGGTCCTGGGTTCAAGTCTTGGCAGTGAAATGTATGGTGGTAACACATCATTCTATTCTAGCAACTTTCCAAGATTATACAAGTAGTGTTTAAAATGTGTCCTAGGTTTTTGGGCTTTTGTCTCTCCCCAATACATTTTGGCATTTTCCAGATTTCTTGTGCTGCAAAGTTGAGAGATACAGCTAAGTGTGGAGCAGATTTTACAAGGAGCTGAGAACTGCAGGGGAAGAGAAGTTTAGTGCTGCTTATGCTGAGTCTACTTGTATTGTTAATAGCACAACATGTAGTGTACTTGCTTTTGATGCAGAAGGTTGAGTGGTTCTACTCCCACAGTATGTAGATACATTGCTGATATTGTACTGTGTTCCAAATGGGGTGGATGGTGCCATCTTGAGAATGTCCTCTTTGGCAAAGATACCTAGTAACTATGAACCCGTCTGTTATTTGCCATCCATTCCCTATTGCAATATTACTAGCTTATTTTATTAATGTAATATAGGCAATTTATTCCTCAAGGGCAGCAGGAACTTTATTTGTAGATGAAACAATGAAATATAAAGTTGCTTGCTAGCAGCAACCTCTGCATTAGTTACAGATATTTTTAATGTGGAATTATTTATATGACTTTTATTTCTGCAGAGATTGTGCATATTTACTGATACTGGTGGATTGTAGAAGTTTGAGTAGACTTTTATGATGGAAATGTTCTCAACTGGGGAGTTTTGTCATTATTGGTGCATGCATTTTGTTTCATTTTTTACTGGAAAAATGTTCAAAACAATACATTTAAAACACCCTCTAACAACTGTAATGTATTATACAAGGGATATAATTTAATACAATCAGGAAAGTGCATCACAGAACACATGCATGTTTTGTATGCAAGGGGCCTATCATTTGAAAATAGCTCAAAGTTGATCTCTATCTGCCACTAGCCAAATGTATTTTCTTTGAATGTGGGTTTCAATGCTGTTTCAATGAATGTGAGTTTCAAGGGCAGATAAGTTTTAATGCTAAGTCTGTTTTCATTGTGAGACTGCATTGCTTTGTTTAGCAGATATCTTAGTGTTTGTGCTGTAAAATGCAAAATAAAACTTTCAAATGAAGTTCAAATCATTGTAGATGTAAAGCAAGATGCACATTAGTGTTTATGGTAAATGGGGTGGAATAGCCAAGTAATGGGACATTGGAATGGCTGCAGGGGGAGTCTACATTCAACCATGATTTTGTGAGGGGGAAGGGCGGCAAACGCAAAGACAGCTCCGGCTGAACTATATTTCTCAATTGTCCAGATTTTCATAGAATGAATAGATTTTTGCTTATTATTTTTGGTTTGTTCCTCATAAAATTTGTGGTTTTATGGCAATTCATTTAGGAATTAAGTCACTAAACAATGACAGACATTGAGTTTCAGACTTCATAACCTTCAGAAAAATGCATGCTAAAGCAAGGCCTGTTATTCTATCAACTGTCTCAGTTTATACAAGAACAATTTTTAGTACTGGTTTTATGTTCCCCAAATATATTTGGCCTTGTCCAGATTTCCTGCGTTAACAGGTTCAGAGGTACATGCAAATAAATGGCTTTATAGAATTAGGCATATCCAAACCTCTCAACTGTCCCTAATCTTGGCTCAAAATGTTGCTCTTCCCCTAATAATCCCTCCGCAAAATGGCAATTTTGGAAAAAAATGTGGAGGGATTACAATTAATAAATAACTGACCTTGAGTAGCATCTTACCCTCACCAAGAATGATGCCACAATATGAAGACAAGATGATCAATTTCAACAATTGGCTTAGTATTGGTGTCATTCAAAGGGGATCCAATGCCTGTCAGCCTGGGATGACATGCTCGACAAGCCACGATGCTTCGCTAGGGACAGCTTGCACCTGTTACCCCTGGGCTTTCGGATATTGGCAAAGGCTCTTGCTACCCCCATAGTGCCTTTTTTAGGCAAGGCTCAAAAGACAAACCCACCTCCATAGGTATCACAAGGGATAAGAAACTAAGAGTAATGCTACTCAACGCCAGAAGTCTAAACCTCAAGATGCATGCACTCAAAACTCTCCTTAGCATGGAGAACATCGATATCTGTGCAGTAACAGAAACCTGGTTCAAGGCTCCCGAGATCACCCCAGCACTACCAGGTTATACCTCATACCATGCCTTTCGGCCCCATAATTTGGACCGAACCACAAAAGGAGGGGGAGTATCAATATTCGTCGAAGATACCCACACCTCCAGGTTGGTGGCACAGCACGAAGCATCAGAGACTATCCATGTGCAACTAACAGTGGGTAAAACTGCCTTCCAGTTTATAGCCTGCTACAGACCACCCTCCCAAACCCAGGAACCCCACTCGGCCTTCCAAAGAACACTGAAAAATATGAAGGTCTCTCCAAACACCATTATATTGGGTGACTTCAACTACCCAAACATAGACTGAGAGCATTACTCTAGCTCCAACACCCTAGCCCAAAGGTTCCTAGAATTTATAAACTCAAATGCTATGGAACAACTTGTTACCACTCCCACAAGAGGGGAAAACATACTGGACCTGATCATCACCAACATGGGGACTCTATGCTCCAGACCAGAAGTGTATCCCTCACTGGTAAGATCAGACCATAAACTAATCTCACTGGATATTCACATCCCGACCCCACCTCCTGCCCAGAAAACCACAGTGAAAAACTTCTCTAAAGCAAATTTCACACTCCTCAAAACCAAGGTGGAATCCTTCAAAGCCCCCGGGTCTGTGGAAAATATGGCCCAGACCACAGAATCCTTTATAAACACATTCTATGAACACCTTCAGGAATGCATAGATCATGCAATCCCAAATAAAACCAAGACCCAATCCTCCAAAGGCAGACGTCCTGTCTGGTGGACTCCAGCCATAAACAAACTATACAATAGAAGGAGGAAGCTACTACATGACAGAGCAAAATCCCAAAAAGGGAAGGCATCTTTGATCAGTATTAGCAAAAAACTACGGGCACTCATAAAATCGTCTAAGGCCAGCTTCGAGAGAAAAATTGCACAGGACACTAAGGATAATCACAAGGCTAGTTATGTTAGGAACCTGGGTGGGAATTCCCAGATATGCTCAGAATTAGTCCACAATGACAAAAAATACACCGAACCCACAGACATTGCCAACATCCTAGCTGACAGGTTCAGCGCAAACTTCTCCCCCCCTCCCCACCAAAAGGGCAAATATCTATCCCAGAAGAGTGCTGCCCCCCTGACATCTCAGATGCTCAGGTAAGAGCCGCCCTCTCCAAAGCAAAAAACACAGCATCAATGGGACTAGATGGTGTCCCAGGCTGCATCCTATATGAACTCCAAGAAGAACTAAACCCAAACATAAAACTACTGTTCAATCTCAGCCTTACTACAGGATATGTACCCAAAGAGAGGCGTACAGTAACAGTGGTCCCTCTCCACAAAGGTGGTGCCTCAATGGATCCTGGAAACTATTGCTCCCTATAAGCCTGACTAGCTTGGTCTGCAAAGCTATGGAAAGGATCATCATGGACCTCATAAATAGAGATATTGGGGATCTACATACACTGGATCCTACCCAGTTTGGCTTTGTTAAGGGCAGATCCTGCCTCTTAAACCTGTTTGATTTCTTTGAAACAGTCACCAAGGCCATTAACGAGGGGAAGGTGGTCCACACAGCCTACCTGGACCCCGCAAAAGCCTTCGATACAATACCCCACTCGGGCATTTATAGATAAGCTCACCAGCTTAAATATAAACCCCTATGTCACTAGATGGGTTGCAAACTGGCTCAAGGACAGAACCCACATGGTTAGAATTGCTGGAGCCATGTCAGACACCAAACCAGTTACAAGTGGCGTCCCACAAGGCTCAGTCCTGGGACCTCTCTTGTTCGGTATATATTTCTCGGAGGTACAGGCCAACACGGAAGGACTGTGGCTAACCAAGTTCACAGATGACTGCAAACTGGGCGTAATAATCGACTCTCCAGCCGACACAAGCATCATCCAAAAGGGCCTCATAGAAACAGACAACTGGGGCCAGAGCCATGGCCTCAAGCTAAAAAACAAAGTGCCCACAAATTACCCCATAGGTGGTAATCCATTAAGTACAGAAGAAGTAATTAGGGACCTGGGGACCCAAGTTGATAGCAATCTCTCATTTGACAACCACGTGGCCAAAGTGGTTAGAAAAACATTTTATATAGCCCACCTGATCATGAAGGGATTCACATCTAGATCAGGGGAGGTCATCGTGCCTCTTTACTCATCCATCATCAGGCCCATAATTAAGTACAATGCCCCTTTTGGGATGTACCTTACCAGACACCTGCAGCAACTGGAAAGACCCCAAAATTACCTCACCAAGAAGATCAAAGGGCTCAAATAGATGCCATATGCTGCCCGGTTAAAGAAACTCCAGCTCTACTCAGTGGCATACTGCCTGCTCAGAGGCGATCTGTGCCTGACGTATAAAGCCATGTACAACCCGGAATTAATGGACATGCTGCACCTCAGAAAATCCAAATCCCATCGAGCTACGCGCTCGAGAGACGTGAACCTCAGCACTGAAATAAATAGGACATGCTAGAGGGACAGATTCATAACCCAGAGGCTCCCTTCACTCTGGAATAAAATCCCAGTCCAGGTTAGGCAGAGTCCTTCATTGACTCTCTTCAAGAGGAATCTTGATGAGTGGATGGGAGATCATAGGTTTACCCCGGGTATCACTTCTGTGTCACTGTTAGACAGAGGCACAGTATACTAACCTCGAAAAAGGGCATAGCAAAATTAATTTAAAATGGGTGGCGAAAGCCAAACACACTCTGGCTAGGCTTATAAATGCCCTAGGGCAGATAGCCTAGTATGAACCTATGAACTAATAATCAGAGTTATAGATTACCTTTATTTCAGAAATGCATGTAGATTCTTTTATTTTGTCAGCTGCTCAAGTTAGCAGTACTAATATTAAAAAAGTGTACCTTCTTTGACAGATTCCCAGCTGTATTGTGTGACTATTTTATATTTTTGCATCACATTTTTGGTCCATTATTATTAAAATTGCAGTTTTCTGGCAAATTAGTAGCAAATCATTAAAGACTGAAGTTAAAAAATAATGACAGACATTTGAGTTTCCGATTTCATACACTTCAGAAAATATATACTAATGCAAGACCTACTATTCTATTATCTTTCTAAAGTTCATAAGAGGAAAATTTAAAAATTGTCCATTTTTTGGGCTTTTGTCCCACTTCTATGTATGGCTTTGTCCAAATGTCTTGCACTGAGATTGAGAGGTATGACAAATGTGTCAGGGCCATCACAGTCAGCCACAGACATTTAAAATTCTTCCACCCCCACTCCCCCATGTAGTTACTCTGCATGTGTCCAAGCAAGGCAAGGAGGAGTTATGCAGTGTAAGTGTGCAGAGTATCCCTATCCAAGGTAGACACAAGTACTACAGTGGCTTTTCATCTGTCCTTGATTTTGCAGAATGTTCTGGTTTCTCTCATATTTTTATACTGTTGATTTATGCTTATTATTATTCTGAAAGTGCCTGTTGCTCTGTGTTTAAGTAGCAATGCTTTAATGACCCATCAGGGAAGCTTGTCTGAGATTGTAAGATGCAAGTAAGCTTTAATAAGCATACTGTTAAAGAATTGCTAACATTGAAAGCCTTTCTGTTGTTGCCATGCAGAGAATACTTACATAACTAGATAACGTATAAGCCTTGGGTATTGAATGCATATGACAGTATTTGTAATAAGGACATGATTACAATATTTTAAGAAGCTCATTACATTTGTTGGAGACTTGCAGTCATCTTTTCAGGCTTTACCTGTAAACTAAACAGAATGGCAGTCTATCATGTGTGGTCCATAACCTATGCAATGTATCTTGAGCTTGTTTCTTGTTTGCTTTTTATTTCTTACTTTGACCATGTTTTGCCCATGAAACAAGTAGATAGTTGTTGTCAGGCAGCAGGTCTTTTTTGGATAAGAAACATTTTTACAAGTGGGGGTATCACAGAGATTGCTAATTTCAGCATGTTACTTGGTACTTTTATAAAGCTGAATATAAATTATAATTAGAACTTCAGTGCAAGGAGAAGTGGTTTGAGCTGAGTGCTGCTTGTTTTTATTATACTTGATTTTGACTGGTATTCCAGTAATGTATTTAAAAAGTAATTTAGTTTTTCATGCCTCACAACCTTTTTGTTTCCATCTAGATATTAAGTAAGCTGTCATGCAGCCAATGCATTGAAATTTTTTTTTTCTTCTACACTTCATTTTGTCTTGATTGGACTCCCATAATGACAGTTTGGCACCCACAGCAGAGTATTTAATTAAAGTTACAGTTTTTGTGGATTTGAGCATAGCTCTTCCCCTTTCTAGTTAGCCACACTCCTTTCCATTGACCCCACCCATTCAGCTGTCTCCTGCAGCCCCCCTTTGATTTGAAGTCACCAGCTGCCACTGATGCAGACACATTCTGTTGTGCTTCATATTAGGGGGATTTTAACCAGACAAGACCCTGAAACCATAACTCCAAGACAGGGGTGGAGTCACATCTGAAAGCTACAACAGTTTGTCCTTTTCCACATGGATATGAACAACTGTCTATTGCCCAGTGCTAAGCAACCAAACATCACTTTTGTGTGGTAACCATTTGAACTATTGGGTCCTGCTACAGTGAGTCCCAAAACACAGAGACTGAGTGGCAGAAAGAATGGACATAAATATATCAAGTCCGACAGGGCCATTTCCTGGAGCATTCCTCTTTTTCTCAGGTATGGCAATCTCTGAGTTGGTATATATAACTTTGGGGGGGGGTATGGAGTTGCAACACCCATGTCAGAGAGTGCAGAGGGATTTCCCCCTACAAAAAAGAAATTTAAATGAGAAGAGTGATGTTAGAGATTCACTCTTCTCCTCGATTTGTGATTTTCTTTCAGTTTGCTGGCACTCACCATTATAAGTGTAGCCATTTGAATAGGAAGCTCTTTTGTGCACAGAGTGTACTACTTGCTTACATCGCTTGTGTAAATACACAAAAATGTTAAAGTCATCATTTTCTATATGGCCAAGATACATTTTAGGTTCAAAGCCATGGCAGTTGAGTGCAAGTTCATTAAATAGTTCAGGGGCCATTTGGACAACAATCACTTTGAGAAGGTACAGTCCTTCTCCTGATCCTTGTCCAAGTGTTCTGTCAAATGCTTAGGGCTGTGAGGATAATTGTCATAATAGTTTCTAAACAAAATGCACTACACAACCTCCATCTTTACAAAGTGGGCTAACAACTTTTCCAACTTTCAATATTAAGTAGGTGATTTGAATTCATGGCACTTATGGCAATTACTTGTGTTCTGCTGTTCAAAAACCATGCCCATTTGGGTTTGACTGATAATCTGATGGTCACTCTTGCAAATATAGGGCTTTATGAACAATAACAAAAATTAAGCACCAAGCTGCATTACCATCAAAAAAGAATTGTTTGACTGCATGGATGAGCAACATTATACAGCAGGCATATCATATCAAGATGTGCACCAGCTGGGCGCATAAATATTCCCAGTCACTGGATTTTGCTGAAAAATGCAGAATTCTAATCAGTAGAGGAGTAATACTTAATCAAGGACACACCAGAAAGGTCATCAATGTTTGATTAAGATTGTGTATCTCTCTTAATCATCTGGGATTCGACAAATTGTGCTTTGGTGTCAGACAAAGGTAAATTATAGTATTTTAAGATAAAAACTATCCTTTCTTTATTCTTTATTTATTAACAGTCTATACTCATTGCCTGTTGAAGTATATTATAGCTAAATCTTAGTGGATTAAACATTAGCTATCCAAATATTTACAATATGTTACTCTTTTTTCAATAAATCACAAGTTATAGCTAGTAGCTAAATTATTCTATTTTGGTACTTTAGCAGCCAAGACTTTTAGTGACTCAGAATATCCTCAAAACACAGCAGTATACACAGGAAAGCAATTGCTATCAATTACAAGTAATTATGAACACTTAAACAGTTACAAACATCCAATAAAATTCATTGCTAGTCACAGCTCAGATGGCTTAGTGGTAAATTGCTGTGGTGTGCAGGGTCCTGGGTTCAAGACTTGCAAGGGCTTATTATTTAACCTTCTTAGGTGGTGTAAGCCAGGGAATCTGGTTGGCTAGCTTACATAGGCCCTTGGACCAATAGCCTAGTACCTACGTATGAACTTAATAAGACTTTATTTTAAAATCAGTTTAGAGTCATGTGATTGGACTATCTCTGTCACCTAACATCATGTATTCAAAAATGCAATTTCTTAAAACATTCACATTACCATTATGCATAATTATATGTTTTGCCACTGAATTGTCATATTTCTAATATTTTCCCAGATTCTATTTTTTCTCTTTATTTTTTAATATATGCCAAATAAATCAGGACAAAAAAATTAACATAGACTAGTGGTTGTATTACAAGCAAAGTGCTCTTTATTTGTAAATATTATACCACTAATGCAATCAATATTGTTCACTACAGGATTACATGTTTTACAATTTCCATTTATCAATCCACAATACCTTTTCCCAATTTTGAACGTGGGGTCTAGGTGTCACTTCAACAGTGATAATTATCTAGAGCCAAGGTTTACAACATGAAGTGGCTAGCCCATGGTAGTTCTTCCATACCACACACACACACACACACACACACACACACACACACACACACACACACACACACACACACACACACCTATGGCCATTTTAGTGTGTCCAGTCCATCTACTGCATGCCTTTTGAAATGAGGGAGAAAACTGCACACGAACACAAGGAGGACATGAAAACTCCACACAGAAGGCACCCTGGCTGAGAATTGAACCAGAAAAAAACTCTTACTGTGAGGCAAAAACACTATCCACTGTGCAACTGTACAGTCCATATTTCCATGATAAAATATAAATCTGCTTACTATATTTACATTTCATTTAAAATAACTGTTTTTACTACTGTAGGAAACATATGTTAAGCTTTTGTCAGCTACTTTAGGAAACGTATGTTAAGCTTTTGTCATACCTGGCACATATAAATTTGAACAGCTACCAGTACCCTAAAATAACCTTTTACTACAAAATGTATGTATCAAGGACTGGAATCTCTATCTATCTATTGACTTCTGGATCTATATATTCTTCTATCACTAAAAAATTTAGCAGAGGGCAAGTCATCAATTGTATCTGCAGACACATAAATGGAGCAATGCAAAACTGTTAGTAGTGGTGACTTCTCACACAATTCAATATTAATTATACCTTTATCAACAAATAAGTACAAATTTAAATTGCAAACTTTGTCTTTCCTCATAGCAAAAATGAAATCAGGATTTAAGTTCCTAGTTTTAACATCTAATCAAAACTCATCAATTTAATATCTAGCGAAGAAATCATCCTTAATAATCTTCTTTCTTTCTTTGTAACATAAGCTCAGGCCATCTTCTTTGTTGGTAGTAACTGATAACTTTTAGCTTTTTTATGACAATGTAGCTAATATTTTTGGGAAAGTGCAACTGCTTCTGAATAACAATGAGACATCAGAAATGTTGGGAAATCTGATACAGCACCTTTATGAGCTTTTACCTATCAAACCTGGTGATCATTAAGTTCTCCTATATCAGTCCAGCAAATTAATTCTCCCATCCATAGTAACTCCAGGCAAGGGAAAGAGCTGTCCATGGTGCCATCATAGAGGCAACTAGGGAGATGGTGGTGGCAGCATCCTTACAAGGATCCCAGAAATAAGGGTCTTTAATACCAAAAACACCACTTCTAGTGGTGAACATATGTACCTACATCACTTCAAGGACATCCTATGCCTAACTCTGTGTGTCTCCATGCTCCAACACACATGACGATGAGAGATACTATCATTGGCTTTGAATGCCAAACATATGTTCCCCAGCCAGTCAGACACTGGTAACATGCTTCTTTCAGCCATTAGTCATATGCAGTCCTCCACTGGCATGGGAATGGTTTGGCCCCCTTCAGGATGGGCATCTCAGCTTATACCACTTATTCCAGCGTGTCTAATGCCTAACTGCTGTGTGAACTCAAATTATCCTGGTCGCAACTCAGGACTTTATCCCTGTGCACTCTTTCTGTCACTGCATTTCAGAGCTATAGTTATTAAAAAGCCATAATGCAGGAAACTGCCTGCGGAGTGATATACTAATACAGGCCCATAATGACACAACAAAGCATGATAAAGTTACATATCTTGTTGTACTTTATTTCCTGCAGCACAATAACTACAAAATAAAATACCTCAGAAGCAGTACCTTGGAGAAATGCAAACAAAACTTACTTTAAACACCCCATATGGTGAGCATCAGCAACAAACCTCATCCCACTCCACTGCTCAGTCACACCCTCCACTATTATTTGTTAAGGGAGACAGTATAACGTTTACTGAGGGATACTGACCCAAGGACCTTCCGACATAGGACCACAAGGCTCCTAGCACTGTGTTAACAACAGCTGATTTTGTATTTACAGTGATGGGTATGGGAGTTTATGGTCCCCTCACTGGCTGTGGGTGTTCCTCTCTCTTCCTCTGTCATTCATTCACAGCCATACTAAAACCTGTGTGGAAATGATGTACGGCACTTAAAATAAGTTATGCCAGAATGTAAGGTGGCAATCTGTTTTATTCTCAATAAAATCAGATTTTCTGTATACTAATATTTAGCCTGCTTTCAGTGGCATATTAAGTATACTTTGGGCCCTTGGCTGTTTTCAGCCCATGGCCCCCCATCCACCCTGCAATTTCTGCTTAGTTTGTCCCTAGAGCAAGCTTAGTTTCTAGTAATCTTTGATTTACAAATATGTAGGAGGTTTGCGTATGACTTATAAGCCAGGCATAGATCACCCCCTCAGTAATCTATAGGAGTCTGAATAGAGAGAAGGGGCTTTAAGGCGCTCTTTATAAGACAGGTTTGTTATGGCTTGTATTGTTTTTATAAAGAACCTTTGAGGTCACTCTAGTTGCTGCATATTCCTGATCAGGTACATACTAAAGTTAGCATTATACTCTGGGACTGGTCTGATAAGGGTGGAGTACAGTGGGATAATCACCTCTTTAAACCTAGATGCCATGCCCTTAAAGGACTTCCGCATCACTGTGGCCACATGGTGGTTTAAGGTAAGGCTGTTTACATGCTTACCTAGATCCCTAACTACTGGATCCATTCTTAGGGGTATATTAACAACATGGCATTTAGCTGGTGTGGTTGATTTCCCATAGGGTACAATTATGCATTTATTGCTTTATCAATTCTATTAGTAAACTAATTCCAAAAGCTAACTCCTCTAACCTCACCAACCCCCCAGTTCAAACCAAAATGGCGCAGTGGTACAGCGGTAGCATTGTCACCTCACAGCAAGAGGTTCTCCAGTTCGATTCTCAGCTGGAATGCCTGGTGTGCGTTGTCTGCATGTCCTCCCTGCATTTGTGTTGGTTTTCTCTGGGTACTCCGATTTCCTCCCACGTTTCCCCCCTGGCCTCCTCTAAAAATTTGCTTCATTCCAAGTTGGATTTTCCTGGTAGACAAATGTCAAATAAATAAATAAAACAACTCCCTTTCACTCAAACCCATATCTACAAACTACATTAAACTCCTCCTCTATGAACTCTAAACTTTCTCTCCTTCACTGGACAATCTGCCTCCTCTCTTTCTTAGACATGCTGAAAACACAATAGCCCACCCTGTATCCATCCTCATCAATCACTCTGTATCCAAATCCACTGTTCCCTCACTATGGAAACAGTTCTTTATACCAATTCACAAAGGAGGTAACGCTATTGAGTTTGCTAACTGCCACCCTATAGCAATATTTTCCCCCCTGTCAAAGATACAAGAAAAATGTGTCCACAAACAAATCATGGACTATCTACTACTTGGAAATCTACTCACCCCTACCCAACACAGATTTAATCCTGACCACAGTACCTCCAAAGCCATAATCTCCTTTTCCCACTCCATCTTACTTACTAGAAATCGCAACTAACTGGTCTCCTTCCTCTTCCTCAATCTCTGTAAAGCCTTTGACACTGTCCCACACTCCATCCTTCTCTCCAGACTAAACAACCTTAACCTCTGTCACTCAACCATCTTCTGGTTCTCCAGTTACCTCTCCAACCAGCAACAATCAGTAAAATGGCTCTCTGCTTTACCTCCCTTCCTACCCATCCAAATGGGAGTCCCTCAAGGATCTATCCCTGGCCCCTCGCTCTTTAACTTCTTCACAAACCACCTCTCTACTTTATGTCTTCTTCTCTACTTTCATACAATATGCTGATGCTTCTGCCGTCATCTCTACTGCTGATATCATCTCTGATCTACACACCATCACCCAAAATTCCTTCAGATCCATTGAAACAATCAACTTAGTCAACCCCAAAAAAGACCAACCTTCTGCTATTTCTCCCTAAATCTCTCTCACTACAAATCTGCCATCTCTGCCACCTCATCTAACACCACCACAATCAATATAGAACACCAAACAAAATTCCTAGGGGGTCACCTTTTATTTTATTTATGATTTTATTTACATTTGTTTACCAGGAAAGTCCGAATGGGCCAGAAGCCAATTTTCAGTGGAGGCCCGTGGAGAAAAGCTCCACAGAAATATAAGCAAAATACAATAATTAGATAGCACAATAGTATACATACAGTAAGATGGAAATTACACATCACCTAGTTAGTTTATACAAAGTGGTATTCAATACCGTTTTCTAGTAGATGCAGGTTCAGAAAGGAAAATAATTTCAGTGAAGATCACTGTGAGAAAAATAAAATTAGTACTGTGTACATATTAAATAATTGTTATGAACAAATGAGATTCCCTTTATATTTTTTTTTTAGTAGTAATAAACACTGAGGAGAAAATGAGGTCAGGAGAGGACAGTGTGTTGAGACAGTTACAGATATCTTGTCAGTCAGGTTTGCACAGGAGTAATGCCAGTTCTTGGATAGATGTTCAAATAGTAAGTGTTTGAAATTGGTAGATTCAGTTGTGTTTTGGAGGGTGTGGGGTAGAGAGTTCCATAATCTGGGTATTTGATTTGAGAATAGGGCTTTACCGTGAGTGTTGTTAGCTTTGTTTACTGTGAGAAAGTTTCTGTCTGCAGATCATAAACTTCGTAGGCATGAGTAAAGAACAGCAAGTTCCTAGAGGGATGGGTAACTGTCAGGATGGAAGATGATATTGTGTGTGAATTTAAGATGGTAGAGATGAAGAAAGTTAGGTAGCTCTAACCAATTTAATTTATGTAGAGCAATACAATGGTGGGTTTGGTGGGGAGGGTTGGCTGAGAAGTGAGATATTTTGTTGTAGCAAGTTTCCAATTTGGTTAAGCCTGATTTTTTTAAGTTGGTAAAGAGGGGGAAAGCATATAGGCGCGCAGAGAGAAGGAAGGTTCTGGATATGGCTAGTCTGGTATTGTCAGTGAGAAATGGCTTGCTTCTGTACAGAGAGTCAAGTTTGGTAGGAACTTTCTTAATTGTGATGGCTATGTGTTGGTCAAATCTGAGTTTGTTGTCGATTGTCACACCAAGGAGCTTTGTATGCTCAACTGATTAGATGACTGTGTTGTTGGCTGAGAGAATAGTGAAAGGAGGTGTAGTCAGTGAATATTTGCTACTGGTAAATAGCATTAACAGTGTCTCTTTGGGGTTGAGGATTAGTTGTGATTTACTTAGATATGTTTCTATATCATTAAAAGCTTGTGGAGCTACTATTTGGAAGTCTTTTAATGTATCTGCTGAGCAGATTAAAGTTGAATCATCTGCATACTGAACTACTTTAGCATGTGTTGTGGATGAGGCTAGATCATTAGAGAAGATGGTGAAAAGAAGAGGTCCTAGTATGAACCGTTGGAGGATTCCAACTGAGACAGGCAGAAGTGGGGATAGTTCAGATTTCCATCATAGTGCTTGTTGTCTGTCAGAAAAATAGCTTAGAAACCAGGAGAGGGAAGTCTTTGATAGGTTTAGTGAGGCAAGAGTACTAAGGAGTTTCTGATAGGAGATAGTGTTGAATGCTTTTGAACTGTCTAGGAAGATTGAGGCTACTTGCTGCTTTGAATTTCTCAGTTTTTTGATGGTGTTAGAGAAATTAATTAGGGCTTTGGTGTTGCTGTGTCAGTCTAAAACCATGTCGGGAGGGAGAGATAAGGTTGTGAGATAACAAGTATTCTTCCAGAATTTTGACACTGGGGGAAAGGATGGCTATGGGTCTGTAATTGTTTAATTCTGTTGAAGTTCCTCCTTTATGTAGAAGCGTGATTTTGGAAATTTTCTATAATTTTGGGACATATTGTTTTGCTATAGAACTATTTACCAGAATGGAGATAGGCAGAGCTATGGCATTGGCTGAAAGTTTGAGGTACTCATTGGGGAGTTGGTCAGCAGCTAAAGAAGATGATTTCAGTTTTTTCAGCATTGTTCTTATGGTGTCAGTTGGGACAGGTTTAAGGTCAGAAGAGTTGTTAGTTTCTGCATAAGGCAGAAGAGATGGTGGGGTGGAATTGTTCCCTGTAACTAAGGAGAGGATGTTTTTTATAAAGTAGGTGTTGATTTTTGAGGCAATACTCATGCTTTGGTTATTGGTTGTTGGTTCTGATGTTGTAGCTTAACCTGGGTGGAAGAGTGAGTTAATTGCTTGCCAGAACTTTGTGGGATTGTTTCATATTTGTTTTGCATAGGTGTATAATATTTTTCTGTCTAGTTTGAGTTGTTGTTTTGTTTGATTTTGGAGCTGCTGGTATGCTAGCAGAGCTTTATTGTCTTTTGTTGTCTGGTATTGAAGCCAGGTTTTGTCCTTTAGTTTTTGAAGTCTTCTGGTTACTTTTGATATCCAGGGCAATCTCTTATTTTTAACACAACATGTACGGGTTGATGCCAAGTTATTTAGAATAGCTAGAGATGTGTCATTGAAGTACGTTAGAGCCTTGTTAAGTTGGAGATGATGGAGTGGTGTCCAGTTGCATTTATTCAGCATGTCTAAGAATGCTTCATTGGAGAAGTTTTTAGTATTTCTTATGACTTTGTAAACTATGATTATGGATGGGTTGAGCTTTTGACAGATTAAATAGGTAGGTCTATGGTCACTTAAATTATTTGGAAGGCATCCAGAGAGATAGTTGTGGGTGGTACAGTTAATAAGTGACCAGTCTAAGAAAGATTCCCTTTTGATATGCTTATCTATTCAAGTGGGAAACTAGATTGTTTGGGAGAAGCCATGTAGATTTATGAAGGTGGAGGGGTTATTACCAGTACAAGTGTTCCAGTCTAAGTTGAAGTCACCTGTGATAATGGTTTCATGGGTGTAGGTTGAGTCTGTCCAGACTATGAGTTCCTCAATGGCAGTGGGAGTATTGTTGGGAGGTATACAAGTGGCTATCATGGTAATATTTTTCTTTGGGTTGATTCTGAGCCACATTACTAGGATATCAAAGTTGTTATCATATGGGTATTTGATGGGTAGGGAGTCTCTACTTAGGTTATCTTTGTAAAAGATTGCATCCCCGACACCCTTCTTCCTGATCCTGTCTAACCTGTATATGCTATAACCTTGTGGGAGTATGTATGGGTCTTTTATATGGGGTTTTAGCCAAGTTTCTGTTGCTATAAGAATGTCTGGTGAGTATTGTGAAATTACTGCATGAAAGTCTGTGATTTTGTTAACTAGGCTTCTAAGGTTCATGTTAAGAATTAGAAGGTCTGTAGTTTTAATGTGAGGAAGGAGTGGAATGGTAACCATGATGGTATGTTGTACAGTATGTAGCCTGGGACTGGGGTGTATATCACCACTACGGAGAATCTGTGATAATATACGTGTATGTTTGTGTGACAATTTGGAGATTATATGAAGGTGTTTGCTGAAGTGGTTAGTGGTATTGCTGACAACTACAGGTTTGAAGTGGAAGTATGCAATAGGTGTGTGATTGTAAAGTTGGGAGGAAATGGCAAGTCAGAAGAGTGAGGAGTGGATGTATTAATATAATATAGTGTGGGGCTATGGGCATGTTGTTTCTGTAGGTGAGTGTAGGATGTTAGTATGCTGATAGCAGTAGGGTATAGAGTGTGGGCAGGAGAAAGAGCATGGTGTGTATTCTTTTTAAATGTTAGGTTATCTGGATGGTGTGATGAAGATGTAAGGACAGAGGGGGGTTGGTGAAGTGTGGTGAGAGCAGAGTGATTAAGGACAGTTGCAATTAAGTTGTGTGAGGAGATGGAGGAATGTTACAAATAGTGTATTGGTTAGCTGATGTGTGATTGGCGACGGAGAGTGATTCTTGATTGGGGGAAGTTAGAAGAGTGGTTAGTGTTGATATAAGTCTAGGTGATGTAGGGGTGGTTGAGAATGGGGATAGGGTAGGGGAGCCGATTGAGCCCGAGCATAGCAAGGGGAAACGTAGAGGGCTGGCCCCCCTAACAGAAGAGTGCAAAGAAAAACAATCGCTATGAGAAGTGGAAGCCTTGAAGCTGTAAGGTAAGTGAAAGCAAGGAAGAGGCAGAAAGCTAGGAGTATTAGGAGATAGTTACAGAAACACTACTTTTATGTCCTTGTTGTCTAAGTAAAACAAAGGAAGGCAAATCTTTTTCATTGATGACCAAATTATATTTGACCTCCATGTCCACCACTGTATTAAGAAAACCCACCAAAACTTGGGCTACTGTACAGAAATAAAAAGTTACTGACTAAAGACTCCAGAGTATCAGTAATTCATGCTTACCTTCTCCCCAGCCTCCTCTATGGCTCACAAATCTGAACTAATCTATACATCTCTCTACGAGCCAACCATGAGAGCACCTACAATAAAACTGCACAGTTTGCTGCCAGTCAGTCTCCAAACTCACATTATTGTCTTTCCCTCTCTGCCTTAAACTGGCTTGAGCTCCCACAACAACTTCAACTCTTTCAACTATCTATCATTCATTCATTGCATCCTCTACAAACCCACCACTTGCCCTAGCATTTCCACACTGGTCATTCTCTATATGCCAGGTAGAACCCTCAGGAGATCTAACCTACAACACATAGAAATCATTAAGCCCAACACAAACACTGGCAAAAAAACTTATATAGTTACTCCCCTGCCCAAAACTGGGACACGCTTCCCCCTGACATTAGAAAAATAACACATGAATTCACAAAAGCTCTAAAACAATAACTACTAAGTACCTCAACTTGTACCTGTAACTCCTAGCCGACAATGGCATTGCTTACCTCCACTATACTGATGCTATTCATTGCCAATTTTTCTTCAGCTATCTGATGCTGACTCTTTACTGAGTATCCTGTAAAAAAATATCTCTTTATGACTTACTTCTTTTTTGATGACTTGATTCTGATATGGTGTAATTTGTTATTATTTCAAACAATCTGCACTATGACATAGTTTGTGTCATAATAACAAGGACATTTGCTTCCTCTCACTATACTCATACTGTAAATTTGTACATAGGCCTACTGCTCCTTCTAACAAACATTTGTTGTGTTACTGATTGTATTTTTATTTACTTATATGTACTTTTTCATTGTCCATTAAATATTCATACTTTTGTGGAGCTTTTCTCTCTGGGCCTCCGCTGAAAAAGGGCATTTGCTCAGTTGGACACTCCTGGTCAACAAATGTCAAATAAAATAAAATGAATAAATAAATAAATTGCATTTAAGACCATGGTGTTGGCACCATTTGTTAATCAGAGGTAGAACTTTAATGCTAGTGTCTGCAGGGGAGTTAATGATAACCCAGCTTGCAATCATCTGCAAACTTAGTCAGCCATAAACTTTCAGCATTTGCTTCCATTTCAGAGAAACTGATGCCAAAATGGAGCAGGCCCAGTAGCAATCCCTTGGGGACTATGCTAGTGACTGGCCTCTTGGTGGAGGTGGCCACACCTATTTTGACCTACTGGGTCCTATCAATGACCCAGTTGGATTTCCAGTGGGTGATAAAAGGGTTTATACTTAAATTAGTGAGATTGTCTATAATGTCTGAGTGGGGTATTGTTTCAAAAGCCGTAGGTAGGTCAAGGTAAGGTGTGTGCACAGACTTTCCTTCACCCAGTGCTTTGGTGATCCTCTCAAAAAATCCACCAGATTTAATAGACATATCCTTCCTTTCACAAAGCCAAACTCTGATGGGTCCAGTGTTTGCATATTACCTATGTCCTCATTAAATATGTCCATGGTGATTACTTCCACGGCCTTACATATGAGGCTGGTAAGACTTATGGGCCTATAGTTACCTAGATCAGTGGTTGGACCTCCTTTGTGCAGGTGAATGACTGTAGCCATCTTCCATTCCTTGCACAAAACCTGACTGAAGGCTCCAGTTGAAAAGTGATTCCAGTGTACCAGACAGGTGAAGTTTTATGCTATTTACTAAATATCCTGAAATGTTATTGGGACACACTGATGCAGTGTTTTTGGTCTTGGAAAGTGCATTAATGACCTGTTCTCTAGTAATGATTGGGGGGATTGTGTTATGTGGTACTTCCTTTGGACTATCGGGGGGAGGGGGGTGGAGTGAGAAATTTGAGCTGAACCTGTCAGCCAAAAGATTGGCAATGGCCTTTGGTTCAGTGTTAGTGATGTAATTTATAATAAGTTCAGCACATTGCTGTGTATTCGCTGAGGTTACAGACATAGCTGTAGAAAGCTTTGTAGTTTTCCTTTGCCTGAGAAGCTGTTTTTCTCTTCAAATTTAGTTTTTGAAGTATTAATTACCCCTCCTAGCTGCCTGTTTAGATTGGTTAGAGGATTTTTTTGAATGTATGAGTTTGTTTCTCCTACACTTGGTGAAGATGTTTTTGTTTTGTTGTATAACCAATTGACATCGTGATTCTACCAAGGTGGTTTGCCTTTTGAGTTTGTGTTATTCTTAATATGAGTGGGTACAGCTCACCAATATGGCCATACAGAAATTTTGTAAATAGCTCAGTGTATTCTAAGATGTTTACTGGGTTTGGGTGCTTGGAATTTAGCCACGGTGCTGTTTAGTAGAGAGAGGATAGCCTTGGAACAGTTCCTAAAGTTTTTTTTTTTTTGGACAACGACACATTATTTTTTGCTGCTTTTTCTGACTGCAATATTTACATGTGGTTTTACCAGCAGAACTACTATCTGTTCTATGGTCAATATCATAGAGCAGCCTCTGAATCAGAAAAACATACTGTGATGCAGAAACCTTTTGATTTAAGTCTTCAGCATCTTATTAAGGCTTTCTGTATTCCCACCATAAAAACTAATTTATTTTGGAAGGAGAAAGGGTCCATTACCATGTAGTCAGCTACTACCAGACAGTATGTCATTGTTCAACAAAATAGAGCAAATAGGATCTGGCACCCCTGCAATGCCGGATTAGGTTAAAGTGATATCAAAGAATATACTTATTATCTAAATTCATGAAATAAAATTGACCAGTAACTCAAGAGAATACAGATTGAAAAAATGAAAAGGGTAATAATATATTTGCTTTAAAAAAAGTGCTTTTAACATAAGCTTTATAAAACAAGAGATAGACTGTGCTATAATTTAAATTAAAGCAATGTCCAGGCGGCTACATAAAACAATATCTGAGGATGCATATCTATTTTGACATATGGATATTGATATGTGTGTATATATATATATATATATATATATATACAGATATATATGAAGCTCACTATCCCTTGATATGCACTAGTAAATCTGACCCACTGCTGTCTCATACTCAAATTCAGCAGAGATAAATCTGCTGACGACCCACCTGTGCACATACCTAGCATTACTTTAATAATTAGCTTTACCTCTCAGACAGTAACTGAAGGTTAAGTAATGCATAATAAATATTAAATAAGTAATACACTAATAATTTCTTGTACTGTTATGAGAAAGCGATATAGAAACTAAATACACCTTCTGACCTGACAAGTTTCATCACAGGTCTACTGTGATACGAAAGAGGGGAACATTGAGAATGTGTGATTATTTGACTGTTGCCTCACTATATCTCAACATTCATTTTATTCTTTCTTTTTATTCTTTCTTATTTCTTTTTCATATATAGAATGGTGTTATGTTCTGAAACATTCTAGTCTTCTGGGCAGGCATAAGAGATGATGCTCTATTCCGGATCATTTTGATGATTTCAGCAAGTTACATTTGATTACGAAACATATGTTTACTACTTTTGGTTAAGAAACATGACTTGTCTGGAGTTTTCTAGTAATGTACTAAAACTCACAAGGTTATTGGAATATTCCAGTGTAGTATTTGAAATTTGCAGAATCACTGTACTTGGCAGGATTTGCTGTTCCTTCTGGGGTGGGTGGCCAACACCACAGAATGCTCTAGCAAGATCCGGCCTACACTGGGAAAGTACTGATTCTCATGACTTGTGGTAAACAACCTGGTTATATATAGATGGGATTCTCCGCATTCAGGCAGAAGCCTCACCTGTGGAGTGGACGCACTGCCTAGGACTGTTTTCCCGATGAAGCCTCCTGCCTGACTGCAATGGGGCTTCCCAGTTGAGACTGAAGACAGGATGAAGCTTTCCCTTTATCGGTGATGTATAACTTTCTTTTAAATGTATTGTTTAATCTTATTTTCTGCTAAACTTTTTATTTTAGTAGAATGGAGTGAATTTACTTTTCTGTTTCTAACAGACAAAGTTTATTAGCTTGTTAGTTTTCTTGGTGTCAGTAGAAATAAAGTTTGTATTAGTTAACTTTCGGTGTATAGTGTTTTTATTTCAAATCCTGCTCATTAGGCAATACAGTCTACATAAATAATACATCAAAACTGTGTAGTGCACTCAGTCCCCACCTCAAGCTACTGCTGACTCATGCTTCTTGTCATGGGGACTGCCAACCCCCTTAACCCCCCACTATGTAAACGTGCACTTACTCATTCTTTCCTCAATATAATAGCCAGCTGCCAAACAAAATAAACAACCAATGAAAAACATTCACAGTGACATACCAACAATTTTTTTTTAAGTATTTACTTACCAATAACACCTCACCTGCTATGGAAATAACACGTATATCTTGCTTTTAATTGGATGGAGGTGAGACACATGACAATAACATCATTTTTTTTTTCATTTTTTCTGACATATTGTCAGTAAGAGGTTGGGGACAGACCCCTTATGTGGGAATAGCAGCAAGTATCAATTCATGTGTTATGTTTTCCAATTACATTTTTTTTAATTTTATAAATATATATATATATATATATATATATATATATATATATATATATATAGGTTTACTATTGAAATTCAAAAACTACATTCATCGATTTGTCACAATAGTTGACCCAAAATGCTGAATTCGGAACTTTGAAACAGCAGCCATGGCGAAAATGAATACATCGACATCTGTAGTTCGATGTATTCGACATAGCAGGAGGTGACGTCAGTCACCTATGCTATGCACCTTAACATACCATTACACTCTACAGTCAACAGTACGTTACTCATAGTATTTTTCGGGGGTATATGTCCCCCTGCACACCACACACCCCCTGAAAATTAAATATACCAACTCTGAGATCGCACTACAGTGAGGAAATGAGCTAATTCCCTGTTCCTCACTGAACTGCGATCTAGGTGCACAACGACAAACTCAGTTAGTCAAACAATACTACCCATTCACTGTAGTGTAGTTGATTTATTTTGGTTCGGCATTCTGCCCATTTGAAAAGTGCCTTTCGACTACATGCCTGTCAACCAAAGGCACTTCAGACATTTAACAGTAAACCATATATATGTATATATATATATATATATATATATATATATATATATACACACACACACACACACACACACACACACACACACACACACACACACACACACACACACACACACACGTGTGTGTGTGTGTGTAGATGCACATGTTTGGTTTGCAGACAGGTTAATAAAGGAAAGGTGTAGCACTTTATATGAAGGCACAATATGATAGGATGGTGGAGTGCTTTTTTGGGGGGGTATAATGCAAACATATATATTAAGTATGTCTGGCAAGTCAATGTCTATTTTCTGTTCTGATGCTGTTGGTGATAATATTTTCTGTCAGCAATACATCTCTCTGATTTCTAAAATAATGCATTCAGAACACTTTCCATGCCTTCTGTTTTGTGAGCATTGCTGCTCCTTACTTGCAGTGATTTATTTCTGTTTGGTAGAAGATAATGGTACTGTTCACAAATGTATTACATATGCAATTATTTTAGCTACTAAAAATATCTGCTATATTCTGTTTTACAGTATTGGTGGCATTGACATTCTGTCCATAAATACTTCCGTGCCCAACTGGACTGTCTGCCATTGTAGGATTTTCCACAGCTCTATGTATTTTAGCACGGTTTACTGTACAACATAGACACACATATATACAGACCAAAATCCGTGCAACAAGAAGAACAGTCTAACTCCACAGAATGCAAATTCAAATTTTATTAAAGCCCAACTAAATTATGTAACACACAGCAGATCACTACACAACATATTGGATTATGGTTGGGTCTTGATCATAACCAGGGTGTAGGTGTTTGAGACGTAGATGTCAAGAAATTCACCACAAGAATGAATTCCTATTGATGATACATGACTTCCTGGGTTATCATTAGAAACAAAAGATCATAATTATTAGTGGTGCATGCCATGGTACTTCACCTTTTCCCATACACTACAAAAATTATAAACAAAAAAAAAAAATAAGAAAGAAAAATAAAACAAAATGCAGTGGAGGCATAACAGTTGTTAAGTACCTTTTTGAAATCACAAAGGTGCTAACAAGTGTTTCTTTTTACTGATTTTGAAATGTAATTTTGTTGTTCCATGCACTTCAGGCTACTTTTATGGAACTGTTAAACTATACCATTACTAGTAACTCAATACAATTTTCTGTATATTCTGAGTTCCTGAATACAGATCCGAACTGTTGAAGCAGTCCTCAAATGAAATTTCTGGTGACTAAAGGAGGAAGCAAGACATCTTTCTCTGTGGCACAATGTGTAATTGCAAGAAGTTTAGAGAAAGAAGATAGGTGGTGCAGGGTTCAAATCTTCCAAGTGATTGTTTTTGGGGTGGGGGTAGGGCTTAGCATAATGGTTAATGTGTTGATCTCCCAAACAGGAGATAACAGGATCTGATTCTCAGCAAAGGAACTTAGCTATGATTAAAATGGTCCATGAGGAAACAAAGCCTATAAATAGGTACTTTAAGTTCCTATAAGCAACACAATCATGTCCATAAAAATAACTATAACCATACTTTTCAACTTTGCTCAAGAATTTTGCACAAAGCCAATATAATGAGAGGATAAAGGCCCAAAATGAGACAAAAATTTTGCATGTTACTCAAATTCACTTAAAAAGTTAATAGGGCATCAGGGTCTATATCAACATAATCACAGCTCTCAACCTTTCATCTAAAAATGTAAAGCACTACTTATAAGGTGGTACAATGGGTAAAATATGAAACACTAACAACTTTGACTAGGTAGCTCACAGCGTGGTTAAAATGTACTCTGTTATATTTTTAAACATTATTTTGGTGAATTAATATGATGCAGTACTATTTATCATGATTTACCGTAGGTATTCACAATTGGTTTAAAATTATCATCAGTGAATCTTTCATTTTGAAACAGGAGTTTCACAATGTTTCCATGGCTGTGTCACACAAGTAGTACAAGCCAATAACATTCTATCTGACTGTGGTACTAAATCTAATGGAGTACCCCAGGAATTGGCAATGTGTCCAATACTATTCTCCGTCTCACAGAAGTAGTACAAGCCAATAACATTTTATATTATTGTGGTACTACATCTAATGGAGTACCATAGGGATTGGCAATGTGTCCAGTGCTATCCTCAGTCTCACATATATAGTACAAGCCAATAACATTCTATATTATTGTGGTACTACATCTAATGGAGTACCATAGGGATTGGCAATGTGTCCAGTGCTATCCTCAGTCTCACATATATAGTACAAGCCAATAACATTCTATATTATTGTGGTACTACATCTAATGGAGTACCATAGGGATTGGCAATGTGTCCAGTGCTATCCTCAGTCTCACATATATAGTACAAGCCAATAACATTCTATCTGATTGTGGTACTGCATTTAATGGAGTACCACAGGGGTTGGCAATGTGTCCAGTGCTATCCTCAGTCTCACATATGTAGTACAAGCCAATAACATTCTATCTGATTGTGGTACTGCATTTAATGGAGTACCACAGGGGTTGGCAATGTGTCCAGTGCTATCCTTAGTCTCACATATATAGTACAAGCCAATAACATTATATCTGATTGTGGTACTGCATTTAATGGAGTATCACAGGGGTTGGCAATATGTCCAGTGCTATCCTCAATCTCACATATATAGTACAAGCCAATAGCATTCTATCTGATTATGGTACTGCGTTTAATGGAGTACCACAGGGGTTGGCAATGTGTCCAGTGCTATCCTCAGTCTCACATATATAGTACAAGCCAATAACATTCTATATTATTGTGGTACTACATCTAATGGAGTACCATACGGATTGGCAATGTGTCCAGTGCTATCCTCAGTCTCACATATATAGTACAAGCCAATAACATTCTATCTGATTGTGGTACTGCATTTAATGGAGTACCACAGGGGTTGGCAATGTGTCCAGTGCTATCCTCAGTCTCACATATATAGTACAAGCCAATAACATTCTATCTGATTGTGGTACTGCATTTAATGGAGTACCACAGGGGTTGGCAATGTGTCCAGTGCTATTCTCAGTCTCACATATATAGTACAAACCAATAACATTTTATCTGATTGTGGTACTGCATTTAATGGAGTACCACAGGGGTTGGCAATGTGTCCAGTGCTATCCTCAGTCTCACATATATAGTACAAGCCAATAACATTCTATCTGATTGTGGTACTGCATTTAATGGAGTACCACAGGGGTTAACAATGTGTCCAGTGCTATCCTCAGTCTCACATATATAGTACAAGCCAATAACATTCTATCTGATTGTGATACTGCATTTAATGGAGTACCACAGGGGTTGGCAATGTGTCCAGTGCTATCCTCAGTCTCACATATATAGTACAAGCCAATAACATTCTATCTGATTGTGGTACTGCATTTAATGGAGTACCACAGGGGTTGGCAATGTGTCCAGTGCTATCCTCAGTCTCACATATATAGTACAAGCCAATAACATTCTATCTGATTGTGGTACTACATTTAATGGAGTACCACAGGGGTTGGCAATGTGTCCAGTGCTATCCTCAGTCTCACATATATAGTACAAGCCAATAACATTCTATCTGATTGTGGTACTGCATTTAATGGAGTACCACAGGGGTTGGCAATGTGTCCAGTGCTATTCTCAGTCTCACATATATAGTACAAACCAATAACATTTTATCTGATTGTGGTACTGCATTTAATGGAGTACCACAGGGGTTGGCAATGTGTCCAGTGCTATCCTCAGTCTCACATATATAGTACAAGCCAATAACATTCTATCTGATTGTGGTACTGCATTTAATGGAGTACCACAGGGGTTGGCAATGTGTCCAGTGCTATCCTCAGTCTCACATATATAGTACAAGCCAATAACATTCTATCTGATTGTGATACTGCATTTAATGGAGTACCACAGGGGTTGGCAATGTGTCCAGTGCTATCCTCAGTCTCACATATATAGTACAAGCCAATAACATTCTATCTGATTGTGGTACTGCATTTAATGGAGTACCACAGGGGTTGGCAATGTGTCCAGTGCTATCCTCAGTGTCACATATATAGTACAAGCCAATAACATTCTATCTGATTGTGGTACTACATTTAATGGAGTACCACAGGGGTTGGCAATCTGTCCAGTGCTATTTTCATTGCTTATTAATATTCTGCTGTCCAATGTCCCTAGTTTAGACTATATCATGACAACATAGTGATAAAAAACAGATTAAGTCTCTCTTGCAACTAAATGCAGGCTTTGTAATATGATTTTAGTGCAGTTTAGAACTGGGTGTGTAAAAATAAGTTAAAAATCCACAGTTATTATTTCAGGATGCACAAGAAACTAACTTAAGTCAATCCATTATTAATTAAAAAGAATGAAAATTCAGTCTTAATTGTTAAGAAAAAATATTTACCACCATAAGCATGAAAATATGCCAATGTCTTCAATTCCAAACTATGGCCTTCTCTACAATATTATCAAATACAGTGGCCATATGTACTTTAAGGTTATACCAAATGCAGTATAGCAATGTGTGTTCCTTACTTTCAAATTTAGAAGCAGTGTTACTTTTTTATTGCTACTTACCACTTATTTTCATTGTTGTAGATATTACTTTTTGTATTAGTGCACTGCTATTATATATCTGTGCTGAATTTGTAACACAGGAACTATTGCAAGCATTTATAACATCTTCCCACTAAACAACAAATTGTATATGTAACCTTTCCCTGTCTGGTTGTTATTTATCTCAGTAACCTCTTGTTAATTACCACCTTTCCTCAACATTCCCTACCCCTCAAGTGCTCACTCTTTACTATGTTACCTGTCCTTAGTTTCAGTTATAATTTCTGTCATCTCTGTATCACACAAGCAGCTCTGACATTACCCAGTTTTTAATCTGCACTCTTGAAGTAATATTTAGTCAAGTACCCCACTTGTTTTCCACCACATTTGTAGGCTTTCCATGCCTACTCCTGCTCTTGACTTCCATTATTTGCAATTTCTAACTATCTCCTCAATTGTTTATGTATTCTCTGTCTTTTTCCCTTTGGCCAGCTCCATTCTTCTCTCTCCACCAGTTCTGTGACCAGGTTAATAACCTTATCTATAGTAAATGATTTTCTTCTTCTATGTTTTGGTTATGGCCTTCTTTGCTAGTAGTAGTAGTCGTATAATCCAATTTAGTCTTTTATGTTCATGAGATGCACCCTTTCCCAATAAAATAGGTCTGTTTAGTTAATATCCATTTCTTTTTAATTACTCATGTCATTACACCTTGCATTTCTTCTCCAAACTTCCCCATCTTGTCACATTCCCAGAATATGTGTAACCGCATTTCTCTCTATCCCCCAGTCACACCTCCAGCATGTTCCAAGGATTCTCTGAGCTAAACTAATAGATGTGTGAAAATGCCTATACAAGCATTTCCATGCAAAAACTTGGACCTTTCTGTTTTTTGTTGCATCTTTTGTAAATTGGTGCATATGAACCCATTCCTGCATTGTCTCTCTCACCCAACTCTGCCACATCCCTAATGTTCTACTCATAACTCCCTTTTTAGGTTAACTAATGTCTTAGTACTTCACTTCCTCTGCCCCTCCCTTTTCTATTACACTTACTAATTTGGACACTTGAGTTGCTTCTGTTTGATTCCATTGCAAATCAGTCAACAAATGCTTTAACACAATGTGTGTCCATCTTAACTTGTCTTCTAGCCCATATTCTGCTTTCAACTCTTCCCAAGCTTTTACTCTTTTTCATACTATTAACTTTGACCAATGCCTGGTAACAGTTTGCTCTGTTCCTCATCTCCAGCATACGGATTACTGCTTTTTATCTCTCTATCCTTCCCCTAAGAGACATGTTTACCTTCCAATCTATCAGTTGAACTCCCTCAAATACCTTAACTGATAATCTATGAGCTTACCCTAATAGACTGCTGTTCAAGTTTCCTCTACCAGTAGCATCTGTCCCTTTTGTAGCCCATCCTGGACATCCCATATAAACTTCTCCTTTCTGACTCACAGCCCATTTGTATATATATCTGCATATCAAAGCTAACTGGAGGCTAAACTGTAGCATAGAAGGCACATCAGTTTGTTGAAACAACATACACAATACCCACTTCCATAGCAGACAACACACACATAGACTAACATATGCTGAGGCACTGGAAAGCAAATCTTCCTAAACAACAAAGATCGCCTAGACCATCCATTGTCACAGTTAAGCCCAAAGGCACTCAGAAAACACAACACCTAACACTGCACATACTGTCATGCACAGAAGATCTTCCAAACACTAAGACCCCAAGGTAAGCAAACATACTTCCCAAGACTCTCTTCATGGGAGACTCCATTGTAAGATATATTGATGCCCTCTAACCAGGCTGAACAAGGAGAAGAGAACTGCTAGTTGCTTATCAGGTGCCAGGATCCACCAAATCACACATGCACTCAAGTTATTATCCCACATGTACAGAATGATTCTATGTTGGTGTAAATTACCCGAGATGTACCTCCCTGGACTATATGAAGATAAAAACAGATGCTTGGTGCCAGAGCCATGGGCTCAAGCTTAATGCCAAGAAATGTATAGTTATCCCCTTTGGGAAAAAACATGTACCCGTGAATTACTACATAGGTGGCAGTACACTAAACACTGAAAGTGTGATGAGAGACTTAGGGACACGGGTGGGCAGTGGTCTCACCTTCGATAACCACATAGCCACAACAGTTAGGAAATCCTACTGTGTGGCACACCTCATCACTAAGGGCTTTTCATCCAGAAAAAAGGAGGTCATTGTCCCACTGTACCCATCCCTCATTAGACCCATTATAGAGTACAACACCCCATTTGGTATGCACCTCACAAGACATCTGCAACAGCTGGAAAGGCCACAGAAATACCTCACTAAAAGAATCACAGTCCTAAACCAGATGCCATATGCTGATCGTCTAAAAAAACTCCAGCTATACTCTGCGGCATATCGTCTACTCAGAGGCAATCTCTGCTTAACATACATAGCCATGTCAAACCCTGAGCTGTTGGATATGCTCCACTTAAAGAAATCCCAATCCCTCAGAGCCACACGCTCCAGGGATCTAAACCTTGTCATCACAATGAACAAAACATGCTGGAGGGATAGGTTTCCTGACCCAGAGACTCCCCATACTCTGGAATAGACTACCCATACATGTCAAGCAGAGTGCCTCCTTGGCCCTCTTCAAAATGAACCTTGACAATTGGATGGGAGTTAGGAAATTCACACCGGGGATCACGTCAATCGCCCTGCTAGAAATATCCAGGGAATTGTTGTGGCTAGGCTTGTATAGGCCCCAGGGCCGATAGACTAGTACTGACCTATGAACCTAAATGATAGAACATTCAGACTGTGTGTTTCAGGCTAGTACAAGCCTAGCATTGAGTGGATATTGCCATCACCAAGGATGATACCACAATGAGCAAAAAATGATTAATTTCAACAAGTGGCTGTCTTTCTTGTGTCATTCTAAGGGGATCCAATATTTGTCACCTTAGGTGGACATGGTTAACAGATGCAAGGATGAGGTCTGCACCTTTCTCTCTCAGCTTTCAAATACTGGCTAAAACTTTATCCATCCCCATAGTGTTTTTTCTTAGACAACACCAAACTGACAAACCTACCAACTTAGCAAAATCAACTCAATTAACTTCAAGGTATCACTCACTGTTCAATGCCAGGAGCCTAAATATGAAACTTCACTCCTTCCAATCTCTCCTCACACTTGAGAATACAGACATCTGTGCAGTTACTCAGACATGATTTAAAGTAACAGAAAGTACACCAGCAGTCAAAGGTTTTAATGTCTTTGATAGTTTTAGATCAGTAGCTGCATAGACAAGGGCTAAAGTTGGAGGTGTCTCAATATACATCAGTAACAAGCATACCTCTAGCATGGTCAAACAGGATGACATGCTGGAGCTCCATCACATGCAGATCTTCATAGAAAAAATCCCACATCATATCCTAGAAATTTATAGGTCACCCTCCATGTCCCAAGGTGCTCACAATGCATACTTGGACCTAAAGGATACACTTACCATCCAATCTAACACCCTACTCATGGGAGACTTTAGTTACCCCTCTACAGACTGGAAACCCTACACAGCCTCAAATCTACAAGCACATAGATTCTTGGACTTCATCAATACAAACACCCTTGACCAAACAGTGAATATGACCACTAGAGGCTCCGACATACTGGACTATATGGTCACAAATATGGGAGAAAGCTGCACCTCCCCCAATGTTTCATCCTCCCTGTTAAGATCCAATCATAAAGCTGCCTCCTTTGAAATAAAAATCAACTCCACAATCTCATTAAAATATTTAACAGCAACTATTCCAAGGTAAATTACCTTTTATTAACTGATAGTTTGTCAAAATTCAATGGCCCTCCAAACCCTGAGAACACATCAGCCTATGCTGAATTGTTCTCAGAAACTCTGGGCAACCATGTCATTGGCTGCGCAGAGGTTACTGTACCGACCAGAAGTAAGCCCAAGACTAGCCCCAGAAACAGTCTGCCTTGGAGGCATCTCAAATTAAGCAGGATATACAACAAAAAGGAAAAAGAATTATGGCAAAAATCAGGAAGAGTAATTCGCATCAAGGTAAAAACACTCTCATCAAACTAAATAGGCAACTTAGAGGACTAATCAGGTCAAACAAAACCAATTTTGAGGCTAAGATAGCCTTCCAGGTGAAAGATGACCACAAAGCCTTCTTCAGCTATGTTAGAAATCTCAAAGACAGCACACAGCAATGTCCTGAACTGGTCATTAATGGTGCCACATTCACTGAGCCTGGCATATACTGTCTGCACTTACTAAGGCCAGGAACGTGGCCTCAATGGGTCTCGATAACATTCTAGGATGCCAACTGAACATTCTAAAATATGAATTATCAGAAGCCTAAGGTCATTAACTATTGTATTAAAATAGGCATTGTGCTACATGAAGGGAGGACCTTCAACAGATCCTAGAAACTAGAGGACCATTAGTCTGACTAGTCTTATTTGCAAAGCCATGGAAAGAATTATCAAGCATATTATCAACAGGGATATAGAAGACCTCCAGACGTTGGATCCATCCTAGTTTGGCTTTGTCAAAGGAAGGTCTCTTTACTCAGTATCATGCAGACCTCTGAGAGGTGATCTTTGCCAGGCATACAAGTCATTCCTGGACCATATTTTGATGAATCGTCTGCACATCTGCAAACCAAATATCATTAGAACTGCTAAATTAAAAGACCTATATTTTCTTGTGACATAAATAGGACATGTTGGACTACAATATGTTTCTCAGAGAATTCCCATTCTCAGGATCAGGATCTCACTCCATTTTAAGCAGAGTTCCTCCCTAGTCCTACTTAAGTACAACTTGGATCAATGGATGGATAATCAGACATTTACCCCTGGTCTGGTGCCTATTTCTCTGATGGACAGAGGCAGTCAGTAAATCACCCCCTATATTAATCAGATTTGTGGGTCACATTTGGGTTTCATGGCTAGGCTTATAAGGACCCTAGTGATTGTTAGCCTAGTATACACCCAAGAACCTGTGAAGTGACACATGTGCAGGTATGTTCAGCTAACGCACATCCCCATCTACCTTTCTCCATTAGCGTAGGAACCATTTCCAAGTAACTCTGGAACTCTGTCCATGCCACATAAATTTTGACATGATCTGATTTACCCTCTAAGTACTGTCATTTGGACCAGAGGGTTAAGGCTGTAAGCTGTGGTTCTTGCAGTACAGGGTTTGATTCACTCAGCCCTCATTTGCCTACTGAGTGACCTTGAGCAAGTCATTTAACCAGACATTGCTTCTGGTTTGCCCCTGAAAAGGACTGTATGCCCAATGGGCCTACCTGGTTAACAAAGGGTATTATTCATTTGGGAGCCACATAAAGACCACTGCAATAACTGTACACATTAGCATGGCACACCATAATCACCATAACAATAGTGCATGGCATACCACACTACAGGATAAAATGTCAGAACTGTGAGAATCGCCAGGTAAGATAGAGGAAGAAAAGAATAAATGAGAAAGCCAATTAATCTACAGTGTAGACTGCAGAATACAAACATAAAAACACCTGCTAAGAAAGTGCAGTATAACATAAATTGGAATCAGTACACCATCAGATGAAATTCACAGCATTAAATAAATTCATTGAAGAAGTTAATTCAGAGTGTAATGAAGAAGGCATCTCTGGGTGACAATCAGTCTGCTTAAGGGAGCTGTTCTTAGAATTTGTATGTACCTTGTATTAAACATCAGGATTACATTGTGGCTGTGTCCCAAAACTGTCATCTTAAGGTAGAATAGTACACGTATTGACCCAAGCTAAATAATAAATGCATACATAACTACAGACTTGGTTTTGCTCACCCCCATCTGACAGAAAACAGTTGCTTAAACATAGTGATGGCAAAACTGAAAGGCTGATGGAATTACAAATTAGGTAGTATAATTAAAACTTATAAGCTGACGTAAAACTTCAAAATTTTAAATCTCTTTTGAGTTTCATACAATCTATAACCAAAGAAAATATTACTTTGAAATTTTTTATCATTTCATTTTTATGTGTCTCTGTATGGCTGTCTATCCCACATGTGCAATAATATTACTTTTATCAATCCAGTGCACAGTGTAGCAAGCAAAGTTTTAAAATATCATAGGTTCATAGATGTTTACAGGGCTAACAGACACAAAGGCCTTTTTAAGTCTAGCCATGCATCCCAAATCTCACAAGTTCAGATACCCTTGATAAGTGTAAGCATGGGCTTGGGAGATGGACTATTTACAGGTTACCTGTGTCCATTAGAGACACAGGTGCCAACCCAGGGATGAATTTCCGGTTTCCCTTCAAATTGCCCAAGTTGCACTTGAATTAGGTTGGGGAGGAGCCCTGCTTCACATAGATGGGGTAGTCTCTGGGATACATATTTATCTCTCCAGCAGGTCCTATTTATATCACAGGCAAGGTTTAAGTCTTTAGAAAAGTTAATTCTGGTGTTGCTTGTTTTGTGGATATGCAGGAAGTCCATCAAAGTGGGGTCTGATAATACCCTGTATGCCAGGTATAGATCTCCTCTCAAAAGCCTGTAGGGGACAGAATACAGGGATAGGGCCTTGAGGAGGTCTGCATAGGGAATTTTACTTACGCCCTGTATTCTTTTAGTAAGGAACCTATGAGGACATTCCAACTGTTGGATATGCCTGCTTAGGTACATACCAAAGCGGGCATTGTACTCAATGATAGGTCTGATAAATGCTGAATACAGTGGAACAATGAATCCCTTGGACTTGGATGCCATACCTTTGTTTATAACTTGTGCAACATAGAATGATTTCCTCACCACTGTAGATATGTGATGGTCAAAATTTAGATTACTATCTGTGGGTGTCCCTAAGTCCCTGACTACTGGGTAAACTCTAAGGGGTGAGTTGTCAATATGATAGTTACCAAGGATGGATGACTTCCCAAATTATACTATTATGCATTTCTTAGCATTTAGTTTTAGTCCATGGCTCTGACATCAGTTGTTTGTCTGTGTCAGCCCCATCTGTAGAACAGTTGTGTCAGTGTGAGATTCAATGACAGCTCCTAATTTGCAATGATCTGCAAATTTAGTCAGCCAGAGACCACTGACATTGGCATTGACTTCTGAGAAGTAAATGCAAAAAAAGAAGCAGTCAAAGGACTCATTCCTGGTAGACTCGCCAGTTCTAACTTCCTGGGTCCTGTCTGTGAGCCAGTTGGCTATCCACTGGGTGACATACAGATTTTTACCCAACCTCCTGAGTTTGTCAACAATGTCCAAGTGGGGTACTGTGTCAAATGCCTTGGCCAGGACAAGATAGGCAATATGAACGATTCTGCCCTCATCCATTGCTTTGGTGACCTTCTCAAAGAAGTCCACCAGGCTAAGTGGACATGATCTGCCCTTGATGAAACCAAACTGGGATGGGTCCAGTGTCTGGATGATTACTATATCTCGGTTGATCATCTCCATGATAATTCTTTCCATGGCTTTACATATAAGACTAGTGAGACTTATGGGTCTGTAGTTTCCAGGGTCTGGAGATGACCCACCTTTGTGCAGAGGGATGACTGTTGCCATTCTCCATTCATGAGGCACAGGGCCTGTTTGGAGGCTACAGTTAAATAGCAATTTCTAAGGCCCTGATAGGTCATGTTTCATGCTATTTAGAAAGCATACTGGGATATTGTCTGGACTCACTGATGCAGTGTTCTTGGTCTTAGAGAAAGCATTAAGGACCTGTTCCCTAGTGATAGCAGGGGGAGTTGTATTTGATATTTCCTGAGGGAAGGTTGAGGAGGAGAGAGGGGTAAAGTTGGAGCTGAATTTAACAGCCAGGAGGTTTGCTATATCTTCTGGCTCAGTATAGGTGGCTCCATTTACAATGAGCTCTGCACCGAAATATGTATTGCCTTTGAGGTTGCGGATATAAGTAAAAACTGCTTTGTGGTTGTCCTTGGCCTGGGAGGCCAAACTTACTTCAAATTTGGCTTTGGTAGACTATTTGTCCTTTGATTTGCTTGTTTAGTTTGGTGAGAGTGCTTTTATCCTGCTGGGTGCTGCACCGCCTAATTTTTGCCATAATTTTCTTCCTCCTGTTATACAGCCTATTGATTTTTTGATTCCATCAGGATGGCTTGTTTTTTGAGCTAGTTCTGTACTTCTTCCTGGTGGGTACAGTTGCCTCTCTGCAGCTATTAACATGGTTGTACAGGGTTTCTGTGAACAGTTCTGCATAGGTAGCAGTGTTCTCAGGGTATATGGGGGCTTGAAATTTTGCCAGGTTCTCACAATAGCAGCAGGTTAGTCTTAGAATATTTCCTGAATATTTCGGTTTAGCTGGGGATCTAGGTTTTATTTTTACTTCAAAGGAGACCATTTTGTGGTCTGGCCTTACCAGGGAAGGCATTACAGTAGGGGATCTGCAGCAGTCTCCCATATTAATGAGGACCAGATCCAGCATGGCTGGACCCTGGTTGGTGTATTGACTATCTGGTCCAGGGAGCTTGTGTTTACAAAATCAAGAAATCTCTGTACTTGTACGTTTGGTGTCATATAGGATTCCCAGTTAATACTGGGGTAATTAAAGTCATCCATGAATATGGTGTTGGGTTGGTTAGTGTTTCTAACAAGTTTAAATACATGGTATGGGTTTTCTGGGTCATAGAGGGGGACCTATAGCTTGCAAGGAAGTGGTACTGGATTTTACCTCTGGTGATTTGAACATGGAGCAGCTCAAGTGCATTGTCCTGTTTGACCAGCCTTGAAGTATATTTATTTTTGATGTAAATAGAGGCACCTCCATCTTTAGTCCCTGCCTGTGAAGTAGCTGGCCTAAATGTGTGGAAGGCATTATAACCTTGTACTGTTGTTGTGCTCTCCGTGGCTTTAAACCGTGTCTCAGTGACTGCAAATACATCAGTCTTCTCTGGGGTAAAGAGAGCTTCTAGGGAGTGGAGTTTTTTGCTTAAACCCCTAGCTTTGAGCAGTCCTACCTTTAGATTAATATCAATTTTACAAGTAATTATTGACACAATTTATCATAGACTGTAAACTACTAAACAAAGTAAATTCAGACACATATTTCACTGTATAGACCTAAAAAAAGCTACTGTACCTTGACAAACTTCCTTAAATTCTATGCAGTGTTTATTTTCAGTAGCCTGCAGCTGATTTAAGTAAATACAATCTATATAAGCACTATCCACTAACTGAAAACAACATATTTTCAGTAATAACAAACATTTGTCATAAAAAGCATTACTTGTTAATTGTTTAAATATTTCTTGGTAGGGTATGCCATCTGATCTAGATAGGCCTTGTTTAGTTACAGCTCAGGCTGGTGGTATCTACGGCTTCACTGCAGCCAGACTTGCATCATAACATTAGTATGAAGGTAGTGGCACTGTTTTTTGAGAGTTTTAGCACATATTCCATCTGTCTGACTGTCTAGTCTGCTGTTCATATGCATTTGTCTTTCTACATTCTTCCCATTCTTATTAGTCTCTCTTTCTCCCCATGACACACACTGATGTGAATACTTTGTGGTTTTTTACTGCACTACCAATTCCAGTACTCCATTGCCTGGTTCCAAAACCCTTTCTGAGAAGAAGCACTTTTACAGATCAAGGCAGTAATTAGTCTCTGCCGTCTACTACTTGTGACCCCTATTCCCCTTGTTCAAGATGATCGTTTTCCATTTCCCTGGCAGGACCTTCTGAACCCATATCATGTTCCCCTTGTATCTTATGGTCGTTTTTGAGAAGAGTTACAGCGCCTGTGTTTTTTGGTCTAATACTTTCCTCTAAATCTCTTGCACCTTCCTTATGGATTTCCTCTGCATTAGTGTCAAAAGCCTGATGCTTATGTCTTTGTCTGGCCACTAGTGCTAATCATTGCCCACAAAGAGTGGTCTTATTGGGCACATGTCTTCTGCTCTTGGAATCTATCCCCCCAAAACTGGTCCACAGAGTCTTGCATATGGTTGCCACTACTCTCTCATTCTTCACATGATCCAGTTCAGGTGTGATGCACTCCCCAACTTGCATTATACTGCATACTGAGTTTCTTTAATTCACTGTAAAACTAGAAGCATGTCTCATTTAAATATACAGACATTTTCAAATTCAACATATTATATGAACTTGGACAGATACAATATACTTTGGATACTAAAAGCTAGAAATATAGTTTGGTTGTATACATTTAATAATGTATTTACCTGGCATAATGATTAAGGTGTTTACTTTACAAAGTGCAGGGTTTGATTCTCACTTTTAAAGAGAAATTGGCTTGCAAGGTCAGTTAGCCTAGTACTTAATTATGAATCTAGAATACACTGAAGGGATGGGATACAAATGCACTGCCTGTAGCTAAAAAAAAGAAAGTTTATTTTAGGCCATTTGGCCAAGCCCTTATTACTTCTCCATTCTACTTTTAGCTCACAGAATTCTTCATCTACGTTCCTTCAAATTACACAGTATTTGAGAAAAATACTTTGCAGAACCATTCTATTTGCCTGTATTCATATATCCCTATCATTAAGGTGTGTCACAGCAGGGGATCTTACCTTCTTTATAATCAGTGACAGACTGCCTGATGACTTTATGCAGACCTGTAAATGGTATGGCCCCTTCAATTAACTGTGCTTGTTTGATGGACAGTTGTGTTCTGATAGGCATCTCAGATTCCACTTGAGTGAGGCTGCAATCAGATCAGATAACAAACAGTAGACTAACTGATACCCCTTCAAATACCAGTTGCCTCCCACCTCTTTATGGGTCATCTGCTGGCAGAAGTTCTCATTCATATTTGGTTGTCATCAAGGCTGCTGTTCTTAATTTTGCAAGGGAAAATATATCTTCTTTTTCTGTGTACATTTTTTTGATAAAGTTGTATTCCATTAATAAAAAATGCTTTTCGTTTTGTACATCAGCAATTACGCCTTATTTGATGGCATGATCTCCCTGCATATTAGACACTTCAAAGCATTCAAAACCTAACCACAATGAGTCATTTGTAGTAGAAATTGGATTAAAGAGCAACCATTTCTTTTACTCTGTGTTGCTCCAATATTCCAATAGCAGAAGATCAAGTCTCTGCGCTCAGAAAAACCTCTGAATAATAGACCATTCAGTGTCACTGCATGTCTTAACACAGTGGGCAATATTAAATGTTTACTTTCTCATTTAAATGGCATTACGTTTTGCTGTTTGTAAGAATTGAACAGCGGTGTTTCTGTTAATATCTATTAAGTGCTTAACAGATCAGCCTAAATATGCACTTTTGGTTTTACTATCTGACTCACCCAAGCTGTGTTTCAGTAGTTCAGGTAAAGCATTTGAACTACATTAGTAAACACCGGTAAAACACTTGAACTGTCACATTCATATTAATCAATCTCACCATGTCTATTCTGCTTTGCGGCTACTATAAAATTTTAGTTTAATTGTTTAGTTATAACATATTCTAAAACTTGGATATATGTCTTATCTTACTTTATATCTCTATTATTGGAAACATCTGTTAACATAATTATTGCACTTCTTTTTCAGAGGTATGTAGTCAGTTGCAGTGTCAGTGGCACACTCCGCTTTGGTACAGAAGGCTGTGGGTTCTATTCCTATACCAGGTAGATTGATAACTGACACTACAGTGTAGTATAAGATGGGTTCTGCACTCCTGAGTGTGCTGCCCTTCGGATGAAATGTTAAACTAGGACCTCATCTATGTGAGCTGGGGGTAGATTAGGGTGAAGCAATTTTCCTGATGTCCTGGACAAATTTCCCCTAGTAGTATCAATACCACCTTAGATCTACCCTGAAAAAGAGGTTACTAGCCTAGCAGGACTAACATAGTCAACAAAAGATAAATAAGTATAATAAAGGATAAATTATACAATCCACTAAGATTAGAGAATGTCTTAATTAACAAGACAATGATAATATCTAATATATTGTATGTAACTGTGTCAGCAGTCATATAATAAAATAATGTGTAACTCACCACACATTTCAAATACTGGTGTAAGTTTCCATAGTGCCTGCCCTCCAAATCAAGAAAGTATGTACCACTTAGGATCTACATACTGGCTGCATCTTTGTTTACTCTCTTGCTGATCCCTACATTAAGGGTCTATATTATAATCTTGAAGGTTTAAAACTTTGAATCACTAAAGATCGAACTTTAGCAAAAGTCTTAAACTATCGAAACCAAAAAAAAAATTAAATAAAAAAAAAAAAAAAAAATAGTGTGTGGGCAGGGGGGCAAGCCCGCCTGCACCCCCCTCACATCCTACTTAAATATACCAACTCCGAGAACGCACTACATTGAAGTAAACAGAAATTTCCCCCTACGGAGATTTTCCGTTTAAACATTCGATGTAGTGTGCTTTCGATATTCTCGTGTCGACAATATCGTATTCGATATTATCAGACTTCAAGATTTTAATATAGACTCTATACCAATGGCTTGTGTTAGTATTCATTGGATTGGATTGGATTGTCAAAGGGGAACATTGTCATTTCTGCTTTTATTCATGTCCTGGCATCTTGTCTACTACTAAACTGTCAGGAAATGTTAATATCTTACTTTGTAGTGCATTACCTCAGGCCCGTAAGTTTAAATGTTTGTACAAGCTACTATAATCAAGAAAAACACTTGTGTTTCCATTTCTTACTTTCAAGTCTCATGTACGGTGTTCTGACTTGCTTAAAAATATTAATAATATGGATAGATGAATTAAATAAAAGCATGTGCCAGAAAAAATACTGCAGGGCTTTGTATATTTTGCTTGACTTTACATAAATAAGCCACCCCTTCAGCTTCAAGATGTGGGTGATACTTCATAAATACAGGACACCCATTTTAAGAATGGGACTTTGGCTTGGACCTTTTCAGTGGATGGATACTGAACAGTGATTGCTCTTGAAAAATCAGTTTCTGTTTTAGACAGAAGTATAAAGAAAATAGAATGACTTCTGAGGTAAGTATGTTACTCTGTTAATACTCGCATCCACATTTTGAATGTATTCATACTTCTTGTATTTCTCACCATTGTTTTGGAAATATCTGAATGATTATCTGTTTTCTGCAAACTAATTTTTGTATACCCCAGTATATCTGCATTATTCAATTCTGTGCAAAACAAGTACTTGTCTTAGTTTGATCTTTCAACTATGATTGTACCCTATTGATCCAACAACTATTATAGTGATTGTACCCTGTCTCAGATTGTTTATAATAATGTAAAACTTTTTAAATGTTATACTCTTTTAAACATTAATCTTTTGTGTGTGGACTTTTTCTCCCTGGGCCTCCACTGGGAATGGGCTAGTAGGCCAGCCGGACCTCCCCAGTAAACAAAGGTCAGATAAATAAAAATAAATAAAAATAAGTATAACCATTCTTAGTACTGTATTATTTTTCAGAAATACAACTAGTTTCTGCCAACATGGTAGCACTGACAAAATATTCTAGCAGCTACTTGCTTCATTTTTTTGTTGTTGTGTTTTTTTTTTTTTAGTGATTGCGCCAATTATCACTGTGGTGGCATAACTCTTTGTTCAAAACATCAGAGAGTACAGCCTGCTGTCCCTTTGAAGAAATTCCAGGTCACTGCAGAAAAGATGTACTTGTGCCTAGTAGGATAATCAAGTTAACAAATCAATAATTCAAAGAAAGTTAACTTCTTTACTGACGGGCACAGAAGGCTGTTCTATGTACTACGTACTGTACTTTTATTAAGAAAAAAAAACTCACTAAGCAGGCTTAGGAATATAGAAGAATATAAGTTAACTGTGAATAATAGGTAAAATCAGGTTATTTAGAAAGTAATACAACCACTAGTTTTGCTTAAAAGTTAAGATGCCAAGGAATGTGAACAGCAATGACACCTTGTGTGGGCAATTTTATATAATATGTATATCATTTCCTTCCATCAGCATTGATATAGTTGCTTTTTATCCATGAATAATTGCTTCTTGTCCTACCTGCCATCCATTTTAGGTTTTGAAGGATACATTAAACTATGACTGATAACCCTTAGTCTGTGTGTGTGTGTGATTTCTTTTTGTTTCATGCATCTATCATTGAGATTTAGTGTACTCTATATGTTGAATTTCTCACTGTATTTCAGAGTTTTGTACTGGAGCTTTTCTCCTTGAGTCTCTGCTGAAAACGGGCATCCTGCCCAGTCAGACTACCCCATGTAACAGATGTCAAATAAATAATAAATAAAATAAATAAATATGATTGATGTTGATTGGATATGCCGATATTATGGTCTGTTTGTTGACTGTGCTGATAGTAGTAACATTGATTAACGACATTATACATTATCCACATGAAATAAGAAGACAACAGAGTGCAGAGCAGGACATTTCCTTCCTGCATTAACTGTATGTAGTGAATGGGTAACAAATAGTAAGTGCACACTAAGTTATCATTTAGATTTCTGAAGCCAGTATGACCTCCAACTCCTAAATTAATAGATTGTCTCTTTGTTGCCTCATTGTGTACTAAATCAGATTTGTATAGCAGAAGAGGGAAGTGGAAGGGAACCGAATAGAATCCACTGCTTAGACTGATTCACTTTGAAATGTTGTGACTCCTCTGTTGCATTTAGGGTACTGAGTTTCCATACGTGTATACATCGGTCATTTTATTTATGTTACAAATTTGCTTTACAGTGAGCGTATTATTGTTTGGATTGTATTTGCACAATTAACTGCAAAAATAACAAATGCGCATTTTAACTTATTCTGCTCTGACAAGTCTGCTTTATTGTGCAAAGTTTAGCATTTATAGGCTGCACTGGTGAATGTGTGCAATGGTTTATATTTTAGTTAGCAATACCTGTCTTCACCTATTTACTTTGCTACTTTCATGTTCATATGTATGGAAAGATGTCAGTTATCTACATAGCTGTGTTTGTACAGTATTGTATACCATAAAGGCAATGTCTTATTCATAGTAAAATGAAATTCGTAAAACAATGACTTCGTGATATTTCTTGAATCTGAAATATTTGTTCAGAATAATACATACTTGGTATACTGCAGAAATTTGCTAAGTCATTCTTTTTTCACAAACTGCAAAAAATGGCTGTCATTATTTATTTATTATTAAATGTATAAAGATTAGTAGTCCTAGTAATATTGTTTTATAATGTTATAAAGCTCAAAAGGACTGTTACTGAGTGCCAGGATTCCCCTTCCAAAACCAGGGGAAAACAAGGCTCGTTAAGTGCCTTTCTGACATCAGAACACTTTTTTTCCTAAAGATCAAGTTCATAGGCAAGTATCAGACTATTGTGCATAATGAGACGTTTCAAATGTGGGATGAATATGCCAGCTAGGTTTGCTATATCCACAGCTTCCAAATAGTGGCAGTGTTTACATTTAGCTTAGCACATTACTGTATTTTGCCATTGAGATTGCAGATATAGCTGAAGAAGGGCATGGGTAGCTATTTTATTTTCTCAAATTCTATATTCCTACATTGCTTATTTAATTTGTCAGTTTGATTCTTATTTTGCTTGGTGTTACACCTATATTCTTCCTTTTGTTATAAATGTTATTTATACTGTGATTCCACCAGGGCAGATTGATTTTAGGGTTTGCTCCACACTTGCTTCATTTTAGTATAGCTGCTATTATGCATTTGTGTACATGGTGGTAAAAGTTGTCAGTGCATGTTTCTGGACAAACCCCAGAGCTTTCTGGGTTTGGGGTGATTTCAATTTAGGCAGGGAATCACTCAAAACTAAGAAGTTAGTCTTGGAAAAGTTTTAAAAGTCCCTGAGTACAGGTGGGACTCGTTTTATGTTTATTTCAATGGAGATGACTTTCTGGTCAGACTTGTTCAGTGAGGCTGTTACACTGATAATGGAGCATTATTCAATATTAGTGAGAACAAGGTCAGGAATGTTGTTTCACCTGGTGAGTTCTCTGACTAATTGTTCCAGGGCATTTGTATTAACAAAGTCCTGGAATCCTGAGCTTGTATGCGGGGTGGTGGTGTATGTTTCCCCATCCATGGTTGGATAGTTAAAGTGACCCAGGAATACAGTATTTGGATTAATACTAATTGACTGGAGCTCATTTAGCTAGGGGCTATAAAATTCTTGAGTCACAGATGACATTCTGCAGATTGCCAAGATATGGTAAGGGACTTTATTCTGCAATTCATTTTACCAGTTTTTTCTGTAGTTATGCTTTTATCATGTAAAAGGTGCTTTCTAGCTCTAATATATATTTTTCATTTAGTTACATCGACTGAGATATAGGTATAAAGTTTAAAAAACTTGCATGTGTATGTACTGTATGCTGTGCAGTTGTCCAATTACTTCCTGATTCTGTGTCATCTGAGGGCACATTCTAATGATGTCATAATGAGCCAGGAGTGTGTTGTTCCATATCTTAAGGTATTGAATTGATGGGAGTCTTGCTATACTGGAAGCAGTTACTGAGAATCTATAACATCTCAGCACTTATTCTGAGCATAACCCAAACATAAACAAGAACTTGGTGGAGCATCTGAGTCCAGTCAATATTCGACAGTTAAGTAGCTCCACCTGTATGTCAGGTCTGGAATTGCTAGCACAGGGCCAAACCTGACATATAGGTGCAGCTCTATGGCCATGAGGCCATATATATCCACCTATATGGCCCTATGGCAATGAGGCTGTCCAGTGCAAGAGCGGCAGCTGTAGGATAGCAAGGCAGTTGTACCTACAGTCTCCTTCTTCAAGATAAGGAGCAGGCTTGCAGTACCACTAGTCCACCAAGGAATTAAATGTATTTTTGAAAAAGAAACCAGTGAGCCACCCCTAAAACAGTTTTGGGGGTGGCTCACACCAAATCAAACCACGCATAAGCATGGGCCTGGGTCTCCTCCTAAATCTTGAAGCTTGCAGGACAGCTCCACTGGCAGCCTGGCATTCCTATTGAAAGCAGTGCCTACTCACACATAGAAGTGGGGCTTCTGTCTTGTTGAAAAACCCTCTCTTTTCAATAAGCATTTTCATAAGTTCATAGGTTAATAATAGGATGTTGATCTGATGGACCATATTTAAGCTAGCGAGAGGATTGCAGTTAGAATTTACCAAAACATGAATCAACAGCAGACCCCATCAGAATTATGTATATTATAAGTAGTTTCAAACCCCTTTCCATAAGGGCTTGAGGGGCCAGAATAGTGGTGTACTTAATAATTGCCCATCCAGTCATCCAGGTTATGCTTAAAATAAGTTATAAAGCTTTATATCCAAAGGGACTCTGTTCCACAAAAGATGAATTCTCTGAAACAGATATCTATTCTACTGACAGGTCCTATTCATGTTTCAGCAGATGTTTAGATATCATGAGCTGATGTTTAGAGGTTTTATTAGTTTTATGAATGTACAGAAGGTTGCACAGGACCCAATCCTTTGAGGCCTGATGTGATAAATAAAGGTACCCTATCAGAAGTTAATAAGAAATGGAAAACAAAGAGAGAGAGCATGCTATAAGGCATTTGTGGTAACTCAAGGAGGACATGCTCTTAATTGCCTTAGTAAAGAAATGCTGTGGTTTTCTGAAATGGGTTATATGCCTAAACATGTACATACAAAAAGGGGCACTACTCTCTATTATTAGCCTGATAAGGGTGGATTAGAGAGAGATGACAACTTTGTTGGATCTAAAAGACATACTCTTGATGATTAGTCTGGCTATCTAAAGGATTTCCTAAAAAGAATGGACACATAGTGATCAAATCTTAGTTCATTTTCTATGCAAGTACCCAAGTTCGTAATTACTCATTTAAATTAAATTATGCATTTTTAAGGAGTATCACTTGTGTGATAGGAGTATGGGTATACAGGTTTGTCAAAGGACACAGTTCTGCATTTTATTGCATTTAGTATGAGTCCATGGTATAAGGTGTGTGTGTATGTGTGTGTATGTGTGTGTGTGTGTGTGTGTGTGTGTGTGTGTGTGTGTGTGTGTGTGTGTGTGTGTGTGTGTGTGTGTGTGTGTGTGTGTGTGTGTGTGTGTGTGTGTGTGTGTGTGTGTGTGTGTGTGTGTGTGTCTCCTGGAGAATCTCACAGTTAGTTGGAAAATTTATGGCAAGTATGAGTTTGCCATCATCAGCAAAAATTCATCAGTCATAGATCTTTGGTGTCAACCTTGATGTCAGAGAAATAAATGCCAGACAGGAGTCATTCCTGGACAGATCCCAGGGGAACACCACTGGTAACTACTCTTTCTGAAGAGTCTGTGCATCTAACACTAATAGATTTGGCTCTGTCAGTAAGCCAGTTTGCTATTCACTGGGTAATATGGGGGGGGGGGGTATTTTTAACTGGATTAACATATTAATAATGCTGGAATGTGGTATGATATCAAAGACCTTGGCCAAGTCCAGGTGTGCAATGTGGACTGGTTTGTTTGAGTCTAATCCGTTGGTGACTTGTTCAAAAAAGTTCACTAGGTTAAGGAGGTAGGTTATGCCTTTAAAAAACCCACGCTGATTTGTGTTCAGGATTTGAAACCTGCCTATGCCATTGTTAATAAGTCATATACTGCTGAGCTGCATTGCCTTACAGATAAGGCTGGGGAGGTGTGTGTGCCTGTAGTTATCCAAATCAGTAGTGGGTCCCCCCTTTATGGAGTGGCGTGACTACATAAATTCTCCAGTCAACTGGCAGAAATCCTGTAGAGAGGCTGAGATTGAACAGACTTAGTAACTGGTCTGCCAGACAACATATGGTGCTGACAGTAAGACAGCTTGGCACACCAGGGACTGGAGGTGGTGAGAGATTGATTAGGCCGACTAATGTGCAGTGGAAGGTTTCTTGGAGATACGGAGTAAAGTTTGAGCTACATTTCTCTACTAGTACATTGGATATGTCTTCAGGGGATGTGTATGTGGCATTATTTTGAATTGCTGAATATTACTTCTAAGGTTTCTGACATAGCTGAAGGAGATTTTGTGTTTATTCTTAGTATGGGTGTTAATTCTCAGTTCATGCCTGAGATTTTATTTCTAATCATTTTGTTGATCTTTTTGAGCTCCACCTCTAGCTAATGAGATGATAAGATTGATCTTACTGGTTATGAGTTTTTTTTCTTTACTCTTATTATTTAGTATATTTATAGTGGGGCTGCAAGCAATAGGTTTGTTGTTGCAATTGGCACTGTATTTATCCTTTATGGGCCAAAACCTCAATTAATAATCAGGGATGTGAGTAGAATTTACCTGTGAATATGGCAATATGTGTGGTGGGATCATTGAGGTGAAGGTGTTTGAATTTCATCAAGTCCTCAGTTAGCTGGAGTAGTTTTGCCTTAGAGTACCCTCTTAAGAAAGAGTGGTTTGGGGTAACTTAGGTCTGAAACTTATGTGTTTCTATACAGTTGTCAGAATTGTCCATTGATATGGGTGTTGAAAATGGGGGGGTTATTTTGATGATAATTGGGTTCGATATGTTGTGCCTCTCATTGGGATTTGGAGTAATTGGTCAAAGAAGTTGGTATTAATGAAGTCCAGGAATCTTTGAACATATCTATTTGAGGTTGTGTAGGACTCCAAGTTAATTAAAGGATAGATGAAGTCACCCAAGAGGATAGTGTAAGGTTCTACAGTAAGGAATGTCAGTTTGTTTAGATATATCTTCTGTACTGCTAGTGTCTTGGAGGGAGAATAGTAGTTGGGTACAAAGTGCTACTAGGATTTGTTTATCAAACAAAGGATACCAGTGTCCTCCTACATTAAGTGTCCAGAGGTGATTTATTTTTTAAGCTCACAAACTCCTCATCCAGTTTTTTAACACTACTTTTAAATTGCTCCACTTAAAGAAATAAAACATTACAAAAGGGCCTCACTGAGACAGATGCCTGGTGTTAAAGCCATGGCCTCAAGCTCAATGCCAAAAAGTGCATTATCATCCCTTTTGGTAAAAACTCTGTACCCATGAAGTACCACATAGGTGATAGTCTACTTAACACTGAAAGTGTGATAAGAGACCTTGGGACACAGGTGGACAGTAGTCTCTCCTTTGATAATCACATCGCCACAGTAGTCAGGAAATCCTTCTATGTGGCACACCTCATTACAAAAGGTTTCTCATCCAGGAAAAAATAGGTCATTGTTCCCCACTACTCATCACTCATTAGACCCATTATAGTGTACACCGCCCCTTTTGGTATGTACCTCACAAGACATCTACAACAACTGGAAAGGCTGCAAAAATACCTCACAAAGAGGATTACCGGCCTCAAACAGATGCCCTATGCAGACCGTCTCAAAAACTTCCAGCTTTACTCTGTCGCATATCGCCTACTAAGAGGCGATCTCAGCCTAACATACAAAGCTATGTCTAACCCACAGCTGTTGGACATGCTCCACTTAAAGAAATCCCAATCCCTCCGAGCTACACACTCTAGGGACCTAAATCTTGTCACCACAATAAACAGAACATGCTGGAGGGATAGATTCCTGTCCCAGAGACTTCTCATACTCTAGAACAAACTACCTATCTATATCAAACAAAGATCCTCATTAGCACTCTTCAAGAAAAATCTTGATGATTGGACGGGAGATAGGAAATTCACCCTGGAGATCACTTCTGTGGCTCTTCTCAACAGAGGCACAGGAGAATAATTTTCTTGGATGGCGAAAGCCAGGGTACCGTTTGGCTAGACTTATATAGGCCCTATGGCCAATAGCCTAGTATCTACCTATGAACCTATTAGTAAAAAATAAGAAAATGGAAGTTTTTTCCCCAAAGGGAACTTATCTGCCCAGCTAAGGAAAGCACAAACCAACCATTGCTACTCACAAGCTTCAGAGGAGCATAGTCTTCTGCAGCAGGAAAGTACTGAAGGACTTCACACTCAGACTTGTTCTTTAGTCAGCTCAGCTCAAGCTGCTTGACAGTTTGGGTGTGTGGAAGGTCCCCTGAAGCTTTGGAAGCTGGCCATCTGTTATATCTTTATCAGGATATAAACCATATAGCTATGGCTACTGCATCAGGTATCAATAAGAAGTACATAACATTTATTAAAAATCTGCAGTCCAGAACTATATATGGCTTTTAACTCTTCAGCATTAATTAATTGTGAAAAAATTGTATCATGAACACAATCAGACATTTGTCAATGAAATCACCAAATCAACAAGAAACATGTTCATTCATATACAGATAAGAATAGTGTTTAAAATTAACATTATTGTATTACCTTCACAATAATTGCTGTGCCATTGCAATTACAAAAAACGAGTTCCTGCAGTACTTTAAGATGGTGAAAACTAATGCACAGCTTTCTTACTACCGACATGTTCTTTAATTACAACCATTATAATTAGGCAGTCTTAGATGGGGAAAAAATGAACCAAAGCCAAAGGCTTAATCTGAAGAAGCAAACAAAATGCTATAGATGCAACTTTTTTCCCAGCATAAATACATGCAATGATGTAAACCTCTGTAAAAAGAGGCATTCTTCGATTCTCCGCCACATATTATTGCCTTAGACCAAGAAGATTCTGTAAAAATGTGTTCAGCAAAATGTCTTTACTCTAGGTATTCAGTTTCTTTTTACACTTTTCATGAAGTCTGGATGTCATAGAAAACACCTCTTAAAAAGAAACTGCATATAGGTGTGTATAGATTCCAAGTGTCACTTCATTCAGTTAATTTGAAATTTTAATATTACATAAATTATAAAACTGTCTGCGCATTGAAAACATGCCTAACCTAAAAAGAAAATGTCTTCAACACTGAACTGAAAATGAAAAGCACTTATTGCCCAAGACAGAAAAGGTCCTTTCACACCTTAAATAATTGCTGCAGTAACAAAGTATATAAGTTTATACCAGAAATGTGCTCTGGATTCCACACCCAAGTGTTGTACTTAAGAATATGTTACTGATTGAGGTGGAAGATGCTGAAGTGGAACTCACAGTTTCTTTGAAGAAATCATTAGGTTGTTCAGATAATTCCCTAGGGGACCCCTAATTGGCTTTAAATAAAGGTATCAGTTACTTATCAATGTAGTAATGATGCACGAGAACAGTCATTTAGATAAGAAAGGCTCAAAGCAGATCCTATGCAGCTATTAAGAGTTTGTCTGCAGAAAATTACTTTTCATGGCCTGCAGACAAGCTAAGTGTCTGCTGCTGCTCAGCCATGCAAAGCATAAATTAAACAGCCGTTGCATAATAATTATTGTGTTTATTTTATGCGTATGCCTGAGGAAACCTGGTAAAATAAATGTTCTGAAATGATGGACTCAAAGATAGTTACCTATTTATACAGTTTATTTTATTTTTGCCACATTTTATTATTATGGTTACATGCAGTGACCCAGTCAGAACACGTTATACTTGACTAATACATAAACATGCATTCACAGACATATAGATACAGATATGCATACACACACACGCACACACGTTTATATATGTGTATACATATATATATATATATATATATATATATATATATATATATATATATATATATATATAGTTACACTTCATAATCTCAAATGACTGAAATCCCAAATTTCAGTAACCCGAGACCATGAAGCCGGAAACCAGAATGCCGAAAGTGAATAAGTGTGAATTTGAATATTTTGAATATGCGCTTATGCATTTCTGGTACATCGTGTGTAGTGTTATGGTGCCTGAGATTGCAGGTAGGTGAGTGCTTGTGTGTGTTTTTGTATGTTGTATGTGTGGGTAATGATAGGGAGGTGCAAGTGTGAGTGTTGGATTTGTTGATGTTTGTGTATATGTGATGTGTATTTGTGTGTGAGCAAGTAGAGGATGGCGTGGTGTGAGGTTTTTTTTTTTTTTTTATGTTATGTGCAACCTTGGAGTTGGTATATCTAAGTAGGGGGGTGCAGGGTGGCTTGCCCCCCTTCTTATATGTAGTGTAGGGTTGTGTGGTTTCTGTGCTGTGGGTGGAATGGTGTCTGTGTTATGTGGTGTATGGTGTATGTATGTTCGTGATTGTCTGATTCGGGGTTGTGGATTTCGGGTTACTGAAATTTGGGATTTCAGTAATTCGAGATTATGAAGTGAAACCATATATATATATATATATATATATATATATATATATATATATATATATATATCACACACACCCACACACAAAAACAGACTGTGGTCTGTTCAGTGCTCTAGGATAGTTTCAAATTGTGCCATCCTTAGCTGTAATCAGCATTTCTTGACTGATGAGGGACAACTTGCATACATCCTTGCTCTATGCTCTTCATCCTTATTGTATTCTCTAACAATAACATACAAAATGGAGGTCATATTCCATCCAACTAAGCAGTGAAGGTTTATGCACTATGTCACTGGCATACATAGTTCACAGCGAGAATATATCTTGAATTTTATTTTGAAGGAGAGAGAGAGTGGTTCATCTATTCTTCAAGGGATTTAATTCACACCTCCCTATGCATTCTCTTCATACTCCTTCCATTGCTGAGAGTATTTTCCCTGGATGATACCATTTTAGTTTTGTTGCATTAACTATTTTTTTATGATGCATGCATCCAGGCACATATGTTTTATTTACATATCATAGCTAGGGTCATAGGAGGTTACTAGGCTATCAACCCAGAGGTCATTTCAAGCCTAGCTGTTTCATCCAAATGTAATACCATAGAAATTCTAGTCAATACCCAGGAATGTAATTAGTAATGATTGCCCATGTCCAGGAGGGTTGTGGGAGTTATCCCTGGTAAGAATTTACGGTGCCCCATCCACTCATCCAGCTTCCTTTTGAACAGTGTCATGGAGGTGCTCTGCTTCACATGAATTGGCTGTCTATTCCAAAGATGCGGCAGTCACTGGGAGACAAATCTGTTCCTCCAGCATATCCAATTCAAGTTGCAGGCCTTATTTAGGTCCCTAGAATGGGTTGCTCTAGCCCTGTTTGATTTATGGATGTGCAGCAAATTCATTAGGTTTGAGTTGGAGATTGCTCTGCAACCAGGCATAAGTCTCCCCTAAGAAGTCTTTATGATACTGAGTATAGTGACAGGGACTTTAGTCAGTCTATGTAAGGCACGGACTGGAGTGCCTTGATCATCTTAGTTAGGAACCTCTGAGGTTTCTCCAGTTGCTGCAGGTGCTTTGTAGAGTACATGTCAAAAGGGGCATTATACTCAATTATGGGCTTGATTCATGATGCGTATATTGGGGATATAACCTCATTTGCTCTAGAGACGATGCCTTTGCTAATCAAGTATGTTATGCAGAAAGCCTTCCTTACTACAGTAGACACATGGTGGTCAAAGTTAAGGTCACAGTTTACTTGTGATCCCAAATCTCTTACACTTCATAGGTGCATAGGGTGTTGTTAATTTGATAGTGTGACAGGACATTGTTTTTACCAAAGGGAATGATGATGCATTTCTTTGCATTTAGTTTGAGACCATGACTAAGACACCAGTCGTTGGTCTGCATAAGACCCTCCTGAAGTATACTGACATCATTTGTGGATTCAGTAATTGCACCCAGTTTGCAGTCATCCACAAACTTGGTCAGCCACAGCCCCTTATTTTTGGCCTGAACTTCTGAGAAGTATATATCAAACAGTAGGGGGGCCCATCACTGACCTTTGTGGCACTCTGCTGGTGACAGGTCTGCTGGTTGATGTAGACACACCCACTTTAATAGCATGTGACTAGTTTGTGAGCCATTTGGCAACCCATCTTACAACAAAGGGGTTTGCATTCAGTTTGCTAAGTTTATCTGTAAGGCCGAGTGTGGGATTGTGTCAAAGTCCTTTGCCAAGTCATGGCATGATGTGTGCACAGATTTGCCCTTGTCAGTGACACTGCTCACATTTTCAAAGAAATCTACCAGGTTTAACAGGCAGGCTCAGCCCCTGAAGAAGCCGAATAGGGTCAGATCCAGAGTTTGGAGGTCACATATGTCTTTATTTATGAGGTCCAAGATAATACATTCTGTGGCTTTACAGATGAGGCTGGTCAGACTTATGGGTCTGTAATTCTCTGGGTTTGTTGCTAAGCTACCTTTTCGGAGAGGGATAACTGTTGCTGTTCTCCATTCTGCAGGAACAAAGTCTGTTTTTAGGCCGTGATTGAATGTTTTGCGTCTTTCGGCTTTTCCCGGTTAGGGGTCACCACAGCAGAACTCCGGTCCGCTAATGATTGGCAGTAGAGTTTTACGTGCTGGCTTGCCGGGCCTAACACACAACCTTCAATGAAGGAATGCCCATTCATGTATGTCGTCACACAGAAGACGCTCTAATTGAGAATCGAACAGGCAACGTCTAACTGTGAGGCGACAACGCTACCGCAGCACCACCACCGCAGTTAGGCTGTGATTGAATAGGATATTTAATAGTGATGCTAGTTTTAGTTTGTTTAGAAGACAGCCTGGGATGCTGTCTGCTCCCATACAGCCTGTGTTTTTTGCCCTAGACAAGGCTTTAATGACCTAGTCTTCAAATATGTAGGGCATGGGGGATCCTGGCAGCAAGGTTTGTGATAAGTTTGGAGGGGATAACGGAGTGAAATTTTCACCAGATCTGTCCTCTAGCAGGTTTGTTATCACTGCAGGATCAGTATGCATGATACTGTTAGTCACTAGTTCAGCACATGCTTGGTTCCTACCTTTTAGGCTACGTAAATACCCATAAAAGGCCTTCTGGTTATCCTTGGCTGTGATTGTTAACATTTTCTCAAAGTTACCCTTAGAGGATTTGACTTTTCTTATTTGCCTGTTGAGGCTGAGGAGGGTACTTTTCCACTGCTGGGATCTCACCTTAGTTTTCTTAAACAGCAACTTTTTGCATTTGTTTTAGTTTGTTGATGCTGGATGTCCACCATGGCAGCTTGTTTTTACTTGGGGCTCTGGCTTTGATTCTGTTTGGAACAGCTGAGTCTATACATTTATACAAGTGATTGTACAGGGCTTTAGTGTAAGCTTTGGTGTAGTTGCTACTTCCACCTGGGGGTGAGACTTGGAAGCCATTTATACCTTCACCTAGGAGGTTATAGTTTGTTTTGGTGAAGTTTAGCCTGACTTCACAGTTTGCGAGTTCTGGTGTTAGTGGCAGTTTGAAGGTGACTGATTTGTGGTCAGATTTGACTTACGACAGTCCAACAATTGTGGTGGTGCATCCGTTTGCCATATTAGTGAGGACTAGATCCAGTTTGTTTGTTCCAGGGTACTTGAGTTAACAAACTCAAGGAACGTTTGCACTAGCGAGTTAGGGCTAGAGTACGTTTCCCAGTTGCTGGTGGGATAATTGAAATCCTTCATGACCAGAGTGTTAGGCAATATTTGGATTGTCTCCAGTTTGGTCTAGTAGGCCTCATGAGTATCATGATCCATGGAGGGGATTTATAACTAGCTATGACTTGAAAGGGATCTTACTTACAGTAATCTGAACTTGGAGTAACTCTATGGAGTTGTCCAATCTAATAGGGAGTTGAATTTATCCCTAATATAGACAGAAGCACCATCTCCTTTGGTTCTCACATGTTCGTTTTGCAGTCTGAAGGTGTGGAAGGCATTGTAGTCTTGCACAGCCAGGGCACTCTCTGCGGCCTTGAACCAGATTTCTGTGGCTGCACAGCCAATCTATAGTCTCCATTCCTGGTTATAATCTGTGCTGCATTAATTAATATCACAGTTAGTTCATTGTGATAATCAAGCATCCAAAATTTAATACATTTGCAACTCTCTTGTGATTTTTTTATTTGGTAATCACAAGCCATCTCAATTTCACACAACGCATCCTCCATGGCTTACGTCTACCTTAGCATCCCATTACTTATTCTGCTCACCCATCTCTCCTCTTACCACACCAAACTGCACTATATACATACGTCACCTACTCTCTCCTATTCATTCCACAGCCTTAATACAATCAATTCATTTTACATGTCCCCATCACTTTTCACCTCCACCCACTTTCATCTCTATAGAGTTAAAACTCAATCACTCATCTACAACACTGACAAATTAAAACTATTCCTCTGCAGTCCCAAACCTCATCACCCACATCCCCCTCTTTTTGTCAGGCTACTATAATCTTAGGCAGAGACATTCACCCCAGCCCAGGACCCTCTCCCCTCTCATCCAAACCTATCGCACACCTTTCCGCATCTTCACCTCCTACCATCACCCCCCCCTCCCACTTTCACTACATTCCATGCAAAACCCTAGATTTATACTCAATTAACATCCAAAGCCTCATTAACAAAACCACAGACTTACACTCCTGGATAGCTCAACACTCCCCTCATATTTTAACCCTAACTGAGACCTGGTTAAAACCACACATAGCAAGTAATGAAATATTATCCCCTGGTTACAACATCTTTCAATTAGATAGAGAAACTAGAAAAGGTGGTGCTGTGCTGTAGCAATCCTATATTCTGATCTACTCAATCTCTCCCTCTACACATATCATTACTCAGCTTTCAACCCGCCAAACTACTTGTATTAAACTGTATCATCTTAACTCCCACAAAACACTTGCTATTGCCACACTCTATATACCCCCAGGTAATGATATCCCTGTCCTAGAAAACATACTTTCATGGCTGACTGACAATACCCCATGTGAAAACATAATTCTGGGTAATATTAACATACACTGGACAAAGCACATGTCTGACTTCCCCAATATGTGCATAAACCTGCAGGCTTTAAACAACTTATCACATCCCCCACTCATACTAATAAAACTACTGGTACTACTACTATTCTGGACTGGATACTAACTTCTGACCCTGACCTCTACCACAACTCCTGTACCCTGCCTGACTCCCTCAGTGATCACCTCCGCATCCACATCCAAAGATACTCTCTTCCTTTACCTAGAGCTCATCTATACCATGACTGTCATAAACTGTCATCATTCAACAACAATTCTTTCAGTCACAAACTAGCATCTGTTAATTGGTCCTTCCTTTATCACCTTCCACTAAATGAAGCATTTGAGACATTTAACCAGACATTCCTCAACATCTTAGACTCACTTGCACCCCAAAGAAAAATCAGGATTAAAGCCAATCATGCTCCTTGTTTAACAAAGGAAACACGTTCAATTATGTACAAAAGGGATAGTATCTGGAAAGCCTGGCAGAAAGCCAAATCCTCTACCTTGCTACTAAGCTATAAAGAAATTTGGAACTATACCAAAAACGTGTTTATCTTGATAAGAAAAGTTTTTACAATACAGCTCAAGCCAGCCACCTCTCCAACCCCCAGAAATTCTGGTCCACCATCAACAATATCCTTCACCCTGGCAATCTCCCCACCCCAAACCCCTTCCCTAATAAGCCACCTCTAGAGATTGCCACCCTGCTCAATAACTACTTCATGGAAACCATTCACAAACTAACACCCTTATTAGACCATAATTCCATTTCACCATACCCACCCTTCCACCAATACTAACAAAACACCTTTCTCTCTCTTAAACCTGTTTCCAACTCCTATAGCAAATCTCTTCTACATAAACGTATACCTGGCTCTCCATCTGCTGATAAACTACCCCTCTCTTTCTAAAACTTGCTGCCAACTCCATAGTTTTTCCCATATCTATACTAATAAATAGATCTATTCTCAAAAGCATTCTGCCCGACATTTGGAAGTCCTTCTATACTGCACCCTTGCACAAAGGAGGTAACTCCATTGGACCTTCTAACTTCCAACCCATAGCCATCTTATCTCCTCTCTCTAAAATCCAAGAAAAGTGTGTACACTCCCAACTCCTTAAATACCTAATACAAGAAAACCTTTCAAACCCCATCCAACATGGTTTCTGGCCTAACCACAGCACTGCTTCTACTCTCCTATCCTTTACTCATATAGTTGCTAAGGCCAGAGACAAAAAACAACTTGCATCCTGTGTCTTCCTTGACCTATCCAAAGCATTTGATACTGTGTGACACTGCAAACTACTAACTAATCAAACGAAATTTAACCTCTCTTTTTCCACTGTGCAGGAGTTCTCCAGCTACCTCTCTAATAGACTTCAGTCTGTCTGATGGCTCACCTCCTGCTCATCTTTTTTACATATAAAAATAGGGGTCCCCCCAGGACTCTATTCTAGACCCCCTACTATTTAATATCTTCACCAACAATCTTCACTATTCTTGCTACCACTCTACCCTTGTCCAATACACAGATGACTCAACCCTCATCACAACCTCCAATAATATATCTGATGATCTTTCCCTTACACAAACCATCTTCTACTCCATTGAAAACATGGCTTAACGAAAACCAGCTAATTCTAAACCCAAAGAAAAGTAAACTTTTACTCTTCTTACCTAACTCACTTTCACACCCTAAAATCCTCCCTCTCTATCCACTCACTAGACAACACCATCATCAAAGTCAACCCTCATACTAAATTCCTCAGCACCATTATCAATGATCAGCTCAAATTTGATCAGCACATTCATCTGTATATCAAAAAGACACACCAAAAACTAGGGTTATTGTACCGCAACAAAAAATATCTTACTCCTAATGCCAAACTATCCCTAGCTAGAGCATTCCTACTATCAGGCCTTCTCTACACTTCACCCATCCTCTCTAACCTACAATCCTCACTAATCTCACAACTAGAACAAACTTACAAAAAAATTGCTAAATTTGCAACTAATCAACCCTATAAAACCCACCATTGCATAGCTTTAAAACAACTACAATGGCCAGAACTCCCCCACCAACTTCTCATATCACAACTCCAAATCATCCACTCCATCCTATATAAACCTACCTCCCTCTCTTCTCTTGTATCTTGCTACACTCCCACCAGACCACTTAGAAGCTCAGACCAACAACTCCTTGTCATACATAAACCAACTAGAAACATAAGTAAACGACTCTACAGCCACAATGTGTCCCTAGGCTGGAACAAACTACAACATATCAGAAATACCCCAAACACTACTCAATTCAAAAAGCAAATAAAACAATTTCTCTTACGCTCATGGATCTGCCCTTGCCATGAACCTACTTAAACCCTCTCATCCCTTCCAACCCTACCTCACATCCCTCCCCAAACACTTTACTCACTTACACATCCCTATCATTCTTCTTCTATCTCCCTTTATATGTATATTTTATCATACTAATTCATGACACGTCCCATTATCCACTTCTAGTCTTTGTTTTTTTTTTTTCCTCTATTAATTTCACCCTATACTACTCTTGCACAGTGTCCTATCACTACTTTTCAGTTATTTCCTATTTTACCTCAGGCTATAATACATCTCAGACTCCACTACTTCTCTCATCAACATAACTTCCTGCTTTACCTATAATATGCTTGCTCACAATTCATATTTCATCTTGTTTAATACTCTTGTATTATACTCATGTTTACTATTCATATTTTCTTTCTTGTTCATTGAAACTCTTAACTTTGTCTTCAGCCATCTTTACCCCTTAACTATACTGACCAAGACTTATTTGTAAATATCTATTGCAAATTATTTAAAATGTCATTTTTTACTCAAGTATAACATTTGTTTTTGTTTTCCACTTAAAAGAAGATATTTTTAGTTTCTCTATCGTATTGTACTACTGTAATTTCCTTATTGCATCTTTTTCACTATGTATTTAGGTAAAACTCAATGTATGTTTATTATTAATCTGTTTGGTAAAATTCTGAATGTATGTTTACTATTAATCTGTATGTTTTTAAGATCATTATTTTATCACTGGAGTTTTTCTCCTTGGGACTCCACTGAAAGTGGGCCCCTGGCTCAGCTGGACCTACCCAGTTAACAAATGTCAAATAAATAAATAAATAAATAAATGAATAAATATTAGCCTTCATGCATTAAAATTCATAGGACTGGACTTTAAAAATAATAGCAGAGTGTCAGCAACAGAAACCCTTTCTTATTTTTTTTATAATAGAAGGTCCTTATAGCAATACGCTGGATTTACCCACCTGTTACCCCCCCAATGGGTAACACATACATACCCACACCCAGAAGTATTATTGCTATTATATCATTATTTAAGAAAAGAAACTAACTATTACTTTCTTAAATAATGGCATAGTATAATATCTGTTTACTGCCCTTCCTCCGCCGCCGCTTGATGTAACAGAGCTGTGGGCAAAAGCAACGGAGAAAGCAAGATCTCTGTTGCTTTTTACTGTTTCGTTATGTTAAAATGGGTAAAATACATGGCGAGACAATTTAAAAATGGAGATGTCCTTTATCGTTGCTTATTTTATCTCACCCATATGTTAAACTTATTTAACATATGAACTAAAGTAATTGCTTTCTTGCTTTCCGCTTTTTTTTTTGTCTCGCTGCTATATTAAATGATTGCATAATATAGCAGACTTTAAAATAATAAGAGATCTCTCCGTTTAATCTTTTTTTTAAGCTTGTTCTTTAACATTAAACCCATTTATTTAATATTTTAGTTGTAAGTAATTATATACTAGGAAAAAACCGGGCGACTGGACCTTTTCCCATTAGTACTTTTTCGAATTAATATGCACGCTGGCCAATCAGCGTGCACGTTTTGGGGGGGGTCATGGTATAATATATAATAAATCATGTACAGTTAGTGGCAGTGAATCTTTGTATAGGCTTAATTTATGTATCTAATAAAGTATGTACTTATTAACAGCTTATTATGATTATGAAGAACTAATCTAGGAAGAGCAGTATGCCTAAATCAAAGAGGTTGAGAGTTATGCATATAGGTACATAGTGCATGAAGAGTACATAGTCACAATTGGCAAGCCACTATGTGCTCAGCTACATGGGTTTAAAGGAAAACTCCACCCTGTCTTACAGTTTAACTCAATCTTTATTTTTTTTTCTCCCTACAATATGGTTCCAGCATTGTGTAGGTACCAGTAACCTGTTTGTACTTTTTAAAATTCTTATTTCCTTGCATTGGAGTCAAAGGAAGGGAAAGCCTGCCTACATTTGTTTTAAATTCAACTTCTCACATACTTTGCAGAAGAATTTGTTTCCACCAGCATGACATATCATAGACAGTTAAATCTGTAGTTTATCCTATCAGGTACTGCTGTCAGTCTTAGATGGGCAATTAATCCTGCTAATGTCAGGAACACAGCAGCTGATATAAAAAAGACAGAAAGCTGTGGAACTGTTTTCCAATGTTTTTATTGCAGACAGGAGGAGAACTTAACACTCCCCTTTCATAGCAAAACAAAGCACTTAAATAAGTCAAGGGTTTAAAGGCAATTGTCAACTCTTTTGACAAATTTACATAAGCAGCAACACAGTACTGAAATGATAAGCTTTAAATGTTTGGTTATTTATAATAGTTTATATGTTAAGATAAATGTAGCATCAAAGATTTCTGTGACATTTAGAGAAAGTCAGAAATTTTTTTTTCTTGCAGTGCATTTACCATTTTCAAACCCTCCCAATACACACACACAGACACACGCGCGCGTGCGTGCCAGAACCGCAGAAAGAGAGACGGCAACCCTATCAGCTATGTGCATTGATACCATTCATAAAAAGGTCTTTTATGCTTTTCTGGGACATCCTTCCCAGAGGGGGATGCGTATCTGGTACACACAGATCCATTGGAAGAGATTCCCACTCACTTTGAGTCAGTCCTTACATCGTTAGAGTGCATGAGCATTTTGTAGTCCACAGTGGAAATGTGACCATTGATGGCAACCACTATGTGCCCTTGCATTAAAACACCAAGAAAAGGAAATCACAAGTACTTAAAATGCACATGGACATGGACACACACACACACACACACACACACACACACACACACACACACACACACACACACACACACACACACACACACACACACACACACACACACACACACACACACACACACACACACACACACACAGTCAGACGTGTATTTAAACACTGTACTGCATCCTACATATAATATTCTACATGCTACATACATTTTTGTACACACGTATACATACACACCCACACACACACACATATATATATATATATATATATATATATATATATATATATATATATATATATATATATATATATATCTGTGTGCGTCTGTGTCTTTATGTGTAGACACACACATACAGTTACACAAAATTTCCATTTTGATTTGTTTTTCTGAAAAGGACATGAAGTACACACACAGGCATATAATCTAGTTCTGCATTACGAACACACACACACACACACACACACACACACACACACACACACACACACACACGTTTTTGTACACATGTACTTTCTACACATACACATATACACAAACACATACACACATACTATATATGTGTGTGTATATACATATATATATATATATATATATATATATATGTATATATATATATATATATATATATATGTATACATATACATACATATACATGCGTGTGCAATATTGGTGCATACAATTCATTATTTATAATAAACAACATAGTAGAGTAAAGCCTTACTAACGTATACATTCTAGTAAATGTTGCTTAATGTTTTACTTAGTCACTGTCACACATTGGCTATGTGTTGCACATGCAATCTTAGTCAGTGTCTTTATGTCAGTATTTTTTTTTCTTTGTATTGCTAAGTGCATTTAATACTTGTTCTTGTCTTTGCCAATATAGCCCAAGTTGTGGCTGAAAAGGGTCCTGGGACAAGTTCGCTTTCCTGGTTACCAAAGTGTAAATAAGTATGAAATAGAAAAAAAGGAGGGTGAACGTAACAGAAATAACTAAGGAACTAGTAAAGCACATTTTAATTCTGCATCATTCATGAGAGAGAGAAAAACTTTGCACTGAAGGCATTGGGAAGCAGCAGACAGACTTAGTTTGGAGTCGTACTACTTATCATTGCACAGCAAGGATCATTTACTGCAAGGTGTTTTTTCACACCTCAGCACTGAGTATGGGGGAAGGTCTGTCAATTATTTTAGAACTACAAAAAAAAATCCCATTACAAAAGCTTGCTATTTCTGGAAGTAGCTAACAGGTATTATAGCATAGAACAAGCTCTGACAGGCACACAAATAAGAAGTAGCTCTACTCCTCCTTCTTCTTCTTTCGGCTTTTTCCCGGTTAGGGGTCACCACAGCAGATCATCTGTCCGCTCATGATTGGTAGTGAAGTTTTACAGTGTTGAGTTGCCAGCCCGGTGCCGAACCTTCCACGGAAGGCACACACACGCACCCACTCACACCTAGGGCCAATTTAGAGTGTCCAATCCACCTACTGCATGTCTTTGGGATGTGGGAGGAAACCGGAGCACCCAGAGAAAACCCACGCAACCACAGGGAGGACATGCAGACTCCACACAGAAGGCACCCCAGCCGAAGAAGAAGGTGTTTTTAGATAACAATGCTTCACAGTCCTGCCATTCTATCTTAATGGCATGAAAAAACAACACCATTTCCTTATCTCTAGCATGACTCATATAAAGACTGTACTCAGACTTTGTCTTGGAATACACATGGTATTCTGTACTGACCATGTAGAGGAGTTGTCCGCTAGAAACCTGACATAATTTTCTTTTGGTTAGAAGTTCCACTCATCAGCCTCTTCTTGTACTTCGTAATGAGCAACTGTTGCTCTTTAACCACCTGCAGGAGAGTGTGAGCAAGACATCTGCTGAGAAACTACCAATGTGGAGAAATGTATGTATGTATTGGTGTGGATGCTTTGTTGTTGCTGCCTCACAGGACATCCATTTTTACTGAACTACAGAAATACATTAGTGGCGAAAAAAATAAGGCCACCAATCGTTTTTCAAAAAAATGGGTTGTAATATTTGCAATATGTTAATATTACATAATGTGTATATATATTCTTCACTTTTTTGATTGTTTAGAGTATCTTTGTGGCTGGGCGGCCACGGCGGTGCAGTGGTTAGCATTGCCACCTCACAGCAAGAGGTTCTCTGGTTTGATTCTCGGCTGAGGTGCCTTCTGTGCGGAGTCTGCATGTCCCTCTGTGTGGGCGTGGTTTTCCTCCGGGTGCTCGGTTTCCTCCCACATCCCAAAGACATGCTGCAGGTGGATTGGACACTCTAAATGCCCTGTGTGTGTGTGTGTGTGTCTGTGGAAGGTTGGGCCGGGCTGGCAACTCGACACTGTAAAACTCCACTGCCAATCAATGTGCGGACATGGTGATCCACTGTGGCAACCCCTAACTGGGAAAAAGCCGAAAGAAGAAGAAGAAGAAGAGTATCTTTGTGGCTGTTTATACAGTTTTGCTTGTCTGCTGCAATTTTTACCAAACATTTTATGAGAATTGTTAAATTTATGTATATGATCTGTATTAGTAAGAATGGGTAGAAAATGTGATTTAACTGACTTTATAAAAGGACAAGTTACACCACTGTACTCTGAAAGCTACTCCCAACGTGATATTGCTAAATATTTGGCTATTTCGCGATGTGGAGTTCAAAATACCATTTGTTTGGTCAGTGCAATATGTCATGCTAACTGTGGCAGTGATTGCAAAACATCACTCAGAGATGACAGATGTCTGAAGAGCATTATTAAATCAAGTCCTCACTTTTCCACTGTTTGAAAAGCTCATCTGGCTAAAGAACAGGTAATTAATATCAGTTCCAGAATAGTTAGCAGATGATTTTCATCTGGTGGCAAGAAGACTGGCTAAGAAACCACTGATGACAAAGCAGCAGCTTCGAGATCGGATAAAGTTTTGTCTTGCCTTGAAAGATAATTTCTGAGAACAAGTGCTGTTTACTGATGAAAGTACATTTCAGCAAGTGCGAGGGTCAGGCTATAATTATATGAGATGTCCTGTTGGCAAATGCCTGAATCCAAAGTATACAATTAAGACAGTCAAACATCCTCCATCCTCTATGGTATGGGGAGCCATCTCAGCGAAAGGGTGTTTTGGAATTCACATATTTGACAAAGGTGAAAAAATGAATGCTGTGAAGTATATTTAGGTGCTGAACTCAAAAGTAAAACTCCATATGAACATTTCTGGAACAATATTTCATCAGGATTCGGCTTCATGCCATACTGCCAAGACAGCCAAGAAATGGTTTGCCGACAATTACATTTAACTCCTTCCAAACTGGCCATCAAATTTGCCAAATCTCACTGCCATAGAAAGTTGCTGGAATATCATGAAGATGAAAGTGGCAGCACATCAGCCAACCTTAGAAATGGATTTAGAAAAATGTCATCAAACACATTTGGGTGGCTGAGATCACACAGGAGTACTGCAAATCATTGGTTCACAGCATGCCATCTCGTATTAAGGCCGTGTTGAAGAATAATGAAAATCCTACCAAATATTGACAGAGTGTAAAACTTGGTTTTTCTCAGTCTTTCAATAAACATTTGCTTGTCAGGCTGAACGGAGCTACAGTAACTGTTGCTCTAATACAAAAAGACAAGAATCAGGCAATATTGGTCAAAAAACTGAAGTGGCTTTATTTCTGGCCACTACTGTAAGCTGCTACCTGAACACACTTCTGATAATCCATGCTAGCTAAGTTTTACCTGCTGTCTTCATGTTAGCACATGAGACATTGTAACTTCATCTTGCTCTGTTTTGGACTTGTTCTTCTTTATTGTGTCTTTCCGGCTTTGGTCCCTCTTTGCTTTTCCATTGCTGCTGTTCTTTTTTGGATCAGGAGCGCTGCTTTCTAACATTTATTTATTTATTTGACATTTGTTGACCAGGTTAGTCTGAGTGGCCAAATACCCCTTTTTCAGCAGAGATTTGAGGAGAAAAACTCCAACAGAAAAATAGAAACAAAGGTATACAAGATGGTAAAAATATTCCAGAGAGAAAGACGGTATCGAAACAAAGCATACACAGTATAAAATTCAAACAAAATGTGAGAAAGCAAACAAAATAACATCATTCTAAATAATGTACAATATATACAACATAGAGAGTATGGTCAGATTTGGACATAAACAAATAAAGATAAATATAAATATCATAAGAGGTCACATGCTAATGAAAGCTATAGAGGAAGCAGAAAGATTTAAAGGCATTAGTATATGCAGGGATAAAGACCCATGTAAAAGGCCAATAACCAGAAAGCAGTACATGGAACTGGGAGAGCAAAATCAAACAGCACAGTATAATGAAGCACAGTAAGTATAAACGAAGAAACAGAGAGACATGGGAGAGATAGGAAGCAGAGTTGGAAGGAGGGAAGATATAATAGGTTGGGTCATAGAGGAAGTAAATTATAGAAGAATGAACATTTTGTTAAGTAGGGTGATTACATAGACAGAACCAAGAATTATAGAAGCATTCCTTCAGGGTAGTTTTAAAGGACCTAGGGTTAGTGACTGATCTGACACTTAAAGGTAATTTATTCCAGGCATTAGCAATGGAGTAACTGTAAAGGAGTTTACCAATATTTTTATTAGGCTTATAGACTTGCAGCAGGTGCAGTTTGAGAGCCGTGGATAGCATGGTCAGGAGGGTAAGGCTGGATGAGAGCAGAGAGAGAGAGATGATGCTCGGTTTTCCCAACATGATTACATATTATGTCATTTGATTAAAACTTGTGTCCATATACTAATGTATACATTTATGTAATGTCTACCATAAATATATATATATATATTTTTTAATATATATAAGTATTTTTTAACATTTTTATTAACATTTTTATATATATTCTTTATTATATCATTCAATTATATTTATATATGTTTATTTTGAATATGCATTTTTAGGGATTTTTAGACATTGTGATAAATGTTTTTATTAGGTACATTTCCTTGGTCCCTTGGCCTATGATCCTATAATTAATTCAACAATAATATAACATATATATACAAATAAATATATATACATTTATACATATTTACATTTTTTATACATTTTTTATCTACACATTTTTCAACATTGTAGTTATTTTAGGGTGTAGGATTGTGATATGTAGTTATGATATTTGAGTTTTTTATTCCTTTTCACTTATTTTTCAATTGCCTATGCTATGTTTCATTATATATTTTAATTATATATTTTAATTATATAGTGTATGTATTGGTGGTATGTTAGATGGTTCTTTAAGAAAAGTTGCACCAATTATTCAATTTGATTGCCAGCCCATTATATGGATATAAAAGATGTTAGTATTTTTTGTTTAATTGATTCTGAAGAAGTCTTCGAATGGAGACGAAAGCGCTCAATCAGTCCCTATTCTTTGTTGTATTCTCTAGCTATATTAAACCTGTTTTTATCAATTGAATTGATCGTGCTGGCTTCGTATTTTGGTTTACATTGGAATTCAGAGGACATCCTTTATTGTTCCTGGGGCTGCTATATTTCTAATTATTGTTTTGCAGTAGTGACACAGAATCCATGTAAGATCACAGAAGACTTAAGAGGCATGGTTTATTGGATCATCCTGAGAATATTACTTTGTTTTCTTGTTTTCCATTTTGATGAAGGTAGATGTATGTACAGCAACAACTGTGCCCCATCATTACTCTCAAATTAGAGCAGCTTTAAAATAAATAATGTGCTAGTCAATTTAATTCTGCAGTCAATTCTGAATACAGTAACAGTTAACACATAGCCACTTATAAGGACTAATACATATTTCTCAAATTTTATGAGGTGAGGGTGGAAGAGATGTAATGACATAAAATTTAAACTACTGCAGGCCTTATCTGTTTTCAAGACCTTTCATCAATTAAAGAAGCAATAATGCATGATTATAAAGCAAATAATGAGATGCTGGGTTCAAAATCATTTTAACACAAATCTCCTCTCTTTCAAGCTTTCAATTGTTTCAGAACAGTGATTGAATAAATCAGTCACCCCGATGACGTGAGATGGCTACAAACTGTAATAGTATGCATGCTTCATTAAAGATTGTTTACAAATCTCTTTCAATTTTGTTAGATAACTAGTGAAACAGAGCTGCATATAGCACAATTCTTTACTTAATTTATTTTGTGGCATGAACTGAGTAAAGTTACTCATAATTAACCTCCATGAATGAGGCTACAATCATAAATCATCAAAATTATATATTCCAAAAAGAAAGGAAACATTTTGCAAAATATCACCTAATGTGCATGATAACCTACAAGAACATATTGGATAAAATATCTGAAATCTTAAGCGATGTTTGCAGCATTTTAATCTGAGGTAACTATTACTATTGCATCTTCAGCCTACCTAACTTACAGAAGACAAATCTGATTTTGATTTGAGCTAAAAGATTACAAGCTCAGACTGTGTATCTGTATCATACATTTTTGTAGCATGCACTTTGTAACTCTTACGACTATGTATTCATTTGTTTAGACTCTGTAGCTATATCCATTCATATATTGTTTGTGAGTTTCAAAAAGAAGTGTGATAAATATTCAAATAAGGGCATTGTGTTACCAAATATTAAAGGGCTTACCGTGGAATGGTGCCTTTATGTTTTGTGTGCTTGACTCATAAACAGAAAAACGATATTCTCTTTAACTACCTAACATAGTTATGTGACATGTACTAATTTTTTCTTTGTGGTTTTTGGCAATGTTAGTGCTATAGATAATATATCTCACATGCCATTTGTCCTGATACCTAATCCCTGTTTACTTCGCAGCTGTGACTGAAATAAGACAGGTAAAAGAAAAACAAATCATTCGCTGTGTGAGCTAATTGCTGTAGTATTATTTATCACAAAGCACATTTATTGCAACAGCCATCCATCCATTTTACCGAAACAAACACACCTGTCAAAATTACTTACAAATGACTTACAAAAGAATCAAGCTATAATGAATTTTTGGGTTTCCATACAGTGCATTTATATACATTTTGACTCCATGGTGATGTATTATGTGACAGGTACTCACAGCAGTAGAAATGATTTGGCATCAGGTATGGATAGTAAGGGAGTAACATATTAATGATTGCATAGACAATAACATGGTAACATGTTAATGATGGTTCCATTAAAATGCATATCCTCATCTGCAACACTGTAGTATGTCAACTAACTCAGGGAATACTGAAGTAATACTACCTTTCACAAAGACAGTAGGACATGTTTCATGCTAGCATTATTATGACAAAATGAAAACAGGTGCTGTAAACTTTACCTGAATGCATGATATATGCAAAAGAGGCCAACCTCTGAAACATATACATATTTTAAGAAGAATAACATGAGATGAACATTTGTGAGGAACCATGGCCTGAATTAAGTCATTACTGACAGTGGTACTAACTTCAAAAAACTGATACTAATAAATTTAAATAAAAATGTCATCAAGAACTGTTTGAAGGTTCAAAAATGAATAGAAATATGGTGACACTGTATCCTATCCACTGAATGACTTGATGCCTGATATGTAATATCCTCAGATATATCAGTGTAGTATCATACAGTTTTCTTAAACGATGGGTTGTACTCATAAACAAATAGTGCACAGTATTATGCAAAATACTATGCTAAATAGTGACAAATGGGGAAGGGGCAACTCAGTGACACATGTTTCATAATCACACCACCAGTAATGCACTACATTTAGTTATCTGCAAGTTAGTGAATAATAGCATGCAAATGAATGTCATTATGTAAATGAAAGCCCTTCAGACTGCAAGTGATGAAATTAAATATGGTCAAGTAATAAAAAAATGCATACAATTAATGCAATTAGCATTGATGCTATTGTTTCGCAAATAAAAATCAAGTTGTATTTAAACTACTTTCTCAGGAAACTTACCAATAAAGGAAAGGATTGAGACTGTCCAAAAGTTACTCAGAGCATTAACAGTTAATCCAGCCCATGTTAGGAGAGACTTTACAAAGACTGCTTCTTTTTACAGGGGGAAATGCCCTCCTCTTGAGTATCTTGCACAGGACTGGGAATAACAGCTTTAGACAGGCAATAACGAACCTGGTGGGACAATAAGCCATTCTACAGGTTGTAGTGTACAACATGCAAACAAGAGAGAGAAAATCAGAAAAGTCAAGTATGAAAAGCTTATTCGAGCTCCAAGATACTAGCACCACTACCACAATGCTAATACGTTGTTTAAAAATCATACATATTTTCTGATCAGTGCAATCTCATTGGCAAAATACAGAGCAGCTAATCAGTCCCGGTTCGTACCTTATGAAATACCTTATCTGATCAGTGAAAGTTAATTTGCAAGACACCAAGCACCCTAGTTCAAACTTTTGACTTGGTTAAACCTTTTGAGTTATGTGACAGGCCGGATTGCACAGTCTTCCTACAATGTGGAAGAGTGCTACAGATCAGCTTGTCACAGCCAAGATCATCAAGACAAAGGATGGAGACATCTGAGACAACTCTTCCTGGAATAGTAGAAAGAGGATGTCAACAGTAAGCTTGTCCTCAGTCACAACATAATTTGTACTCGATACGCACTGCTTAAAAATAAACCATGTGTGACACAGAACTAGATGTATGGTTTGTACTCACCATATGAGATCACGATATTCAGTGAAGGTATGAGGAGCTCACTATATAGAAAAATAGAGCATTTAGATGAATTTATCTGAAATGCTGACTCTATCCATAGTAAGGACTCAGAGTACCTGAAGTAATTGGACTCAGTGGATTCATGGCTTGACTTAATACAGGGGACAATATCACAATGACCATTATTTCTTTGTCCCATTGTATTCTCTTTCTCATTCACATTTCAATAACATTACCTTGTGTTGTGGTTCTTCATTTATTTTAATTTTGGCTGTGGAGCAGCCAGTGGTGAGGCAGCAACCACCATGTATCAGACTGCTAGGTCCACAGCAGTCTCCAAGCCTGCTCCACCAGAGAATGATGAAGTCCACTCTGTAGAGGGGGACCAGGAGGGCTCATTTTTAGTTTCCATTGCTGCTTCACTGGTGGACAGGATAGGTTTCTCAATGGAGACTGGTGTGGAGCGGCATTTCCTGGGTTACCTGGTGTGAATGGTGAGGACTGCAGTGGAACAGTGGTTTAATGCTAGTACTGACATCCTGGAATATCTTATCATATGATTAGCAGAGTTGCACTGCTGCCTAACCCTGACCATCAGGTCACCAGAGGTAGAGTCTGACCTTTATGTCAGCTATGGAGGTGACTAAGTTCTGGGTGGATTTTCCTCTGGGAAAGCTTGGCAGACTGTATTTAGCCCACCCTATTTCCTGTCATGATGTTTCCTTTTCTGGCGTTTCATTCCTTCTCCTCTCTTTGTAGTCCAAACCCACCATCAGCAGTTGCACATTCTAAGTATTGCCAGCATATTTCCTATGTAACTCACCTTTTTCTGTACATATTATATGCTTGATGAGAACCGTAGCTAACTCATCAGGTACAAGATGCAATCTCAAGCTTTAACCCAAAGTTAGGGAGCCCCCCCCCCAAAAAAAAAAATGTAACAAGCAGATTGCTACAGTTAAATTACTGCACACTGAATGTTTTGGGGTTTTAGCTGTAACCATATGTGCAATATCAACATTCATTTACCAGTACTAAACACCCCCCACCATCAATATCTGCTGATCATGCCTCTTCGTACCTTGTAGTTACAGATCTGTGCTCGTTTGTCAGACCCCTCTGCCATGGATATACCTTCTTACCTACAGATTCTCCATGCCTCCCTTACCCTCTACTCTTTTTCTCAAAAATATAAAAGGGCAACTCCTCAACCCCCAAAACTATACCCTTCTTTACTTACACCCATACCACTTTTCCCTTATATCTGTCTTCTTTGTGTTCCTCTCCTTGCTCTTCCCCCTTTCTGACTGTCCTATCTTCCCCTTTATGACCCATGTATAAAATAAAACTAGTTGGCACTTTGCTGTGTAGCCTGTCTATGGACTCCTAGCTGTGCCCATGTTGCAGGTTTGCAGCACTTCAATGCAACTGTGGATGTACAGAGTGTCTGGTATGCTACGTGCATACCACTGTTCTCTGTTCATGTGACCACTCATGTGTGGTCCTGCCACTTGGGCAGCATCTGCAGTTTTCCCAAATATGAGGCATTATTCTACAGTACTGTCCCAGGCATGCCCATTCTGTATCAATGTTTATGCTTACCTAAACCTCATTACTCCACAGCACACCACTTTGACCATGCTATTTACTGAAGTGTGGGTCATGTTATGACTCTTTCTGAATATCCTCCATTTATTTTATCAAACTTGTTCAAAACAGTAATGAAATTGTTCTTTCATTGATGAAAGCCATTCACTCTGAAGTATAAATAATGGAAACATTTTGCCTCCATTGAGACTTAGAGATCTCCTTCTTAATTACATAATATTGTGGGTGGGGATTGAAGGAATGTAACAAATGGCATCTGTGTGAATACTTTTCATAGAATATTTACATAGCAATAGTGATCAAACAAAATTTCTGAGGTCATATATTGTTTTTATACCAAAATAAAGATCAGGATAGGTTAATTTTAAGTACCAAATGTGACAACTGGCTAGGCTGAAAATGTCCCCTAAAGAAGGACAGTTAGCCTAGTACTAACCTATGAACCTATATAACTAACATTTCCATTTTTGCTGCTTTGAGCTACATATTTAACTTTGTATAATTACTCCATGGGCACTGTTTACAGTGTCTCTGCATGTGCCTCCCGACATTTTGTGCAGTGCCAGTGCTTCCCAACATTCTGTACAGTGCCAGTGCTTCCCAACATTCTGTGCAGTGCCAGTGCTTCCCAACATTCTGTGCAGTGACAGTGCTTCCCAACATTCTGTGCAGTGCTAGCATCTATGCTAAGTCCTTTGGTATGTTGATCGGGGGGTGGGGGTGGGGGCATCATCATTATACCAGTGCAAATGAAAACTACTGTTTAACATATAAGTGCTACACAGTAATGAAGGATGCCCTCATGTTGAGCACTGTATGGCCGAAGTACAGCCATGTGGGACAGCCAACAAATATAAGCTCTGAGAATGAATAGGAGAACTGCACTTATTGAAAAGGTATATGGGTAAGAAATAAAAATATCTGACAGCTAATGATTCCTCATGGAAAACGTTGTTAATTCTGAGGTCAGGCCTTAGTCTTATGACATTTCGTTTGCAAATATTGTTCAGCACATATCATAAAACATGAATAATGCACAACAAGTGGAACATCTAAAGTGGCCTAAAGAGTGCAATTCAAATTGCTGTTAAATTCTGGCTGTTGTCATTTAGAGGATCTTCAACATGGAACTCTTCTTATACATACAATATACTGATTTTTTACATTTTACCACAGCTCTATCATGTAAACATTGAAACATGTGAAACTATACTCATATATCGATACTTCTATATATAGACAGATATCAATATAGAAATACAGAGCTATATTGTGGCTGTGCATAAAGATTAAAGCAGCTGACACTTCCAGTATTATAAGAATGCAGTCCATTTTGTACAAATAAAATTATATGCAGGTTCTCAAGGAAGAACAGTCCTGTAGTTTAACAAAAGCATAGTAAGTACCTTTAACTCAATCCACTACTCGGTCTTGGATGTAAAATCGACCATGGCATGTAAAGCCTTTTTTGATGTATTATAGTCTTAGTAATTAGTACTCTCCATGTTCATGAAGATTTTCAGATGTCCTCTAGTTATCCAGGCTGATAAAATTCTGGCCTCATCAGCTCTGTCCCATTCCATCCCCCTGGCTGGCATACAATTTGATGTTAGTAATATATGCCTGCAGGTTTTCTTATCAGCTAAGCTTTTATAACAGTGGTACTGTTCTTGAGGTAACTAGCAACTTAGGTACAATGACAAGACACTATGTTTATGGTAACTGATCTACCTTGGTTATCTTGGTGCACAAATCCACATACTGGAGAGGTACACAAAATAAACAAACAAATAATATGAGCAAATTAGAGGATGGTCTCTCTCTCTATCAGGAAAACTTGTGTTGGCAGTAATCAATATAATCCTATGGAACTTGGCATTAATAACTTGTGCCAAAACACCTAATGCAATCAGGAAATGCAGTAGAATAAAGTGTCAGAGACCACCACTTTTATAATAAAAATACAGTTTATGACACAAAAATGAAATGAAATGCGGGTTCTTCCAAACAAAGGCAAAGTATCACTGTAACAAAAAGCACAGGGAATATATGAAATCAAACTTATAAGTAGTCTTATACTGGCGAGAAACAATCTATGTCGGTAGGTGTGACACCCCTGCACTGGTCCAGTAATCAAGGAGCCTCAATTCTCACCACTAGCGCCAGTGAGGGATGTATACATTGGGAGGATGACAAGTACGCACACAGTAAATTACAATTTCCCTTAAGAGCACACAGAGATCACAGTCAGTCTGAAGCTGGTTTCTCCCTTTTTATCCAGACACTCAATAAGAGTCCCTACTGGCACAACTATAGGGTTAAGATCTTAGCCAAGTGGTCAAGCCAAAACCTCCAGCACCGTCTCTGTCCAACCAGTGCTTAGTGTCCCTGCCCAAGTAGCTGACACACACACACCTTGAGATTTGATTTATATACAAACACGCAGACACTCCTTGGGAAGGCTGACACAGGTTTACTAGCTATGCCCCCTTCTCCCCAGATTATAAGGTAGTTATATCACTGCCACCAACCACCCTTACCTATCAGCTACTATAAGGCTCTTACTAAAGGGTGACCAATCCTACTATGTGATGTTACTATTATCCGAATAGTAAGTGTGACCACGATTTGCAAGGCTATTTAAGAGTGGCCTGTACAGTGTCACCAAATACATATGCAAGTACCCTAAGAACTTAAATATCACTAAACAAACCAGCCATAATTAAAAGCTTTAAATATATTTAATAATAAATAATAAAATAACAAGACAATCCTCAGTAACTCAATACAGTAACAGCAGAGTTCAGAATCACAGGAAATATTTTAAAACAACATTGCAGGACAGTCTCAAATAAATACAGAAAACCTGTAAACTAATTTTTACTATAAACTCTAAACTAATCTTTACTATAAGATTCTGGAAAGATTTGTTCACACAACTCATGGACTTCCTCCTAGAAAACAACCTGCTATCTAAAAATCAGCACAGCTTTAGACCCTTCCACAGTACCACAACAGCTCTATTGTCCTTCTCCAACACAGTCAACCATCTTAAAAACAAGGGACAACTAGTTTCTGCCATTTTTTTAGATCTGTCTAAAGCTTTCGACAAGGTCAATCATAAAAGACTCCTTAATACGCTAACCACCCTAAATATCAGCTCCCTCCTATATCATGGTTCAAAAGCTACCTATCAGGATGTCAACAAGCAGTGAGTTGGCAGAACCAACTATCCTCTGTCTTACCAGTAACCTTAGGTGTCCCACAGGCCTCCATTCTTGGCCCACCACTCTTCTCTCTATTTACCAATCAGCTCTCATCCTCAACACCCAATGCTTCAATATGCTGGTGACACCACCCTCATATGCACAACCAAAACATTAGATGAAATATAGTTCCAGACCCAACAAATCTTCTCTCTAGCAGAGACCTGGTTCACTAACTCCCAACTAATCCTAAATCCAAATAAAACAAAACAACTTCTTTTCAGCACTTGTAGATTCCCTCACCCATATGACACCTTCACCATCATATCCAAAACCAAAACCAAAATTACCCCTACTCAAACACTAAACTCCTAGGTGTAGAAATAGATTGCAGCCTTAAATATGACATCCATATAGCTCAAACTATCAAGAAGGTTCACAAAAAACTCAGTCTCCTCTATCACAACAATTTCTCACTAAACAAACCAAAGCCACCACATCTGCTGTCTACCCTTCTCTGTGCATCCCCAGTACTTACTAACCTCTGCAAAACTGACCTAAACAAATTATAATCCTGATTCTGAATGAAAGATTGCTAGATTTGCTACTGAGACCCCTTATAGGACCCATCACTGTGTAGCTGTCAAGCAACTAGGCTGGCTTGAACTACCACAGCTACTAAAACTCAACCAGTAGTCATTGGTACACAAAATGCTACCAACCAGCTAAAACTCCAGCACTACAGAACCTAATTCTACCTTATTCTACTACTAGAACCTTATGATCTAGCACCCAAAACCTCCTACATATCAGCAAACGTATCAATGAGTCAGGGAAATCTCTCTTCGGCTATTCTATTTCTAAAGCTTGAAATTCCTTACCTGGTCACCTAACCTCAATGTGCTCCAACACTCAATTCAAAAAGCTCCTTTAAGCACACTATATAAATTCCTGGTTATGCTCCTGTGACGCCCCAGGATAAACATTACTGTTCTACCTATTCCTCATCCAAACCTAATCTCAGTGTATTCCATACAGGAAATACTCTACTTAGTATGTTTTTCTATACCTACATCATTTAAATTGATGTAAGAAAAATATGTTATTTTTATTTAGTACCATACAAAACATGTAAGATATGTATTATATTGGTACTACCTACATATGAAACTATATGCCAATGTTCATAACTGAGTTTTGATATATGTTATCATATCCCATCTATTATGGACTACTAGATATTTATGCTGTATAACTGCATGATTTCTGCCTGTTGAACTATGTCATTTTATCTGGAGCTTTTCTCCTCGGGCCTCAGCTAAAAAAGGACCTGTGCCCAGTCGGACTTTCCCGGTAAAGAAATGTAAAATAAAATAATATTCCTAACTATCTCTAAAAGAAATACTATACTTAAATCTTACTTACAGAGCAAGGCAAATACAGATGGGAAGTGCTGAATGGATGTTTTCAGGTCCAAAGACAAGATACAAAATCCCAAATCTCTGAGAGAGTTCCCAAATTAATATCAAAACATTACTGCTGGGTCAGCTGGATGACATCACTATTTTTCACCTGCCTCCAGTTCAAAGGCTAAATAGATACTAACAGAATTTAACATCTATATGTGAAAAATGCGTATCTCTCAGAAGTTTGCCTAGAACTGGAAGTAGTAAAACAATTAACACTTTTACATTTGAAAACTAGTAATTATTTCTGTTTACAAACAATAGGAAAACCTCTAGCTTTAGACATTGTGTCTGCTTACTGCACTGAAACTTAACTTTTTTATAACTTTTTTCATGAAGTTTTGCAAGTTAACTCTGTATGTTCCAACTTCTGATATTAATATAGTTTACATACATTTCTGTTCTTTTCCAGTAGGGTACACTGTGGTTGCATTCTTGAAGCTCAGTATATAACATACAGTTCAAGACACACTTTTGCACCGGTAGTTTATTATCCACATAACATATAGTTCTCTTATATTTGTAAGACAAGACTATGGATCATATTAATATTCACAAAAATCATATAATTATTTACAAAATTCCAGCTAGCTGGGCTGGCAGCATTTCGATTTGTCACACTAGGTCTCTCTGGATTTCTCTGCCAGGGACAATTTACAGTTTTTCCCTCCAGGTCTTCCTTCCCGTTGGTTGAGTCTCTATCCCCAGATCCCTTGCTCTGAATTCCAAGTACCTTCCATAAAGGGAAAATCCTCTCTGACTGGGCTTCTCCAAGCCTACTTTTTATCTTACATATGTGAGCTAATTAAACAAACCTGCTGTGACTATATCAGCTTTCTGTTCTTAAGGAAAAAAAATACAACTTAACAGTAACATTACTCATTTAAAGAAACACTTTGTTATGCAACAATGGTTTGTGTGTTTTGGGTCTCTTTTGCTGTACTTTTTCAAATGGTTGTAACCATCACTCAATGATATAAACATTGATATAAATAGAAATATATAGATACATACACATACACATATATGCATACAAATGAGCATACAAATCTTGACAATATTTACAGCTTAGTAAATAATGGACAGTTTATTCATTTTTTTATATCTGAATAACATTGTATCTTTATCAAGCAAAATGTTTAATGAATGCTATTGAATTTCTCATTATTCACCATTTCCAGTGATGAGAAAAAAAATTAAAAAATTCTAGGTTTTCATTTCCTTATTATCTGTTAGTTAAAGAAGCACAGCCTACAAATGGTGGCTATTAGCTCATATTACAATCATAAGTGAATGCACTTTTGGTATTTGCCCACTGAACCATATTGCTTACAGAAGTAATTGTACAATGGTGACCAGATATGGCAGAATGAGTCACACACAATATGATGCAATCTAAAACAAATAATTCAGGCGCAAAATGCTGTCAGCTTTTATAATCAGAGAGAAGTAAGCATGGAAGACCTTAAATAGTTCAGTGAGTGGCTCAAGTCAAGTATATGAAGTCAAAATAGCAGTCTGTGTCACCTATGCATCAGAAATGCAACAATGATGTGACAGAAAGAAGTTCAACACACTGTGCTAATCTGTCACTATCTCTGTTTTGAATAAGCCACAATTATATTATAATACAGATGTAATTGAAAAAAGGCAGTACTTAGGTTGCCTTAAGAGAATTAAAAGAAGTAGTCTCTGTTCTTGATGCCAAAATTCCAAGAATTCATTTAATTTCAAATATAGTTTTATACTAGTATCATTTCAAGACTCATAGGTACCATCATCTAATTTCGGCTGTTCCCATTAGGGGTCGCCACAGCGGATCATCTGTTTCCATTTCTTCCTGCCTCTGCATCTTGCTCTGTCACACCAATCACTTACATGTCCTCTCTCAACACATCCATAAACCTTATCTTAGGCCTTCCTCTTTTCCTGTTACCTGGCAGCTTCATCCTTAGCATCCCTTTCCCAACATACCCAGCATCCCTCCTCAGCACATGTCCAAACCAATGCAATCTTGCCTCTCTGGCTTTGTCTCCAAACCTTCCAACCTGGGCTGACCCTCTAATATACTTATTCCTAATCCTGTCCACCCTTGTCACACCCAGTGCAAATCTTAACATCTTTAACTCTGCCACATCCAGCTCATATTCCTGCCTTTTTGTCAATGCCTTGGTCTCCAACCCATATAACAAAGCTTTTTTATAAACAAGTTTAACATAGCGAGATATCTTTTAAAAAAGCAACAGAGAAAGGAAGATCTCCGTTCCCTTTTTTAAAGCTATCTCATTATGTTAAATGAGTTTAACATAGCAAGATATCTTTAAAAAAAGCAATGGAGAAAGGAAGATCTCCATTGCTTTTTTTTAAGATATCTCGCTATGTTAAACATATAACATAGCAAGATTACAGCAACGGAGATCTTCCATTATCCATTGATAACTAACAGAAACAAAAAAAAAATCAAGACTTATACTAATGGAAAAAGTCCGGGCGACCGGACAATATTTACATTAGTATCAGTCGGATTTACAATGGGCAGGCTGGTTGGGTTGGCCAATCAGCATACAGGTTTTGAAATACTAATCGGCAGTCATTGTATAATTTACAATAAAAGTGTTTGAAAAGATACAGTGGTCATCTTTTTGTATGTATATGAATGTGTTTGTGTGTGTGTGTGCTTCTACACACACACACACACACATATATATATATATATATATATATATATATATATATATATATATATGGGTCTAGGACTGTTGTGCGAAAGCTCATTTCACCGAAACCAAAACGGGTGAGCACACTTTCGCGAAAGTGTGTTTTCACCGAAAATGCATTTTCGCTAAAGTAAGCTAAAAAAAAAAACAAAACACATGACATAATGTCTGTTGCTGAGATCATGGTACAGTGGGGATAAGGGAATATTCCCTTTTTCCCACTGTAGTGCGATCTAAGAGTGAGAATATAAAAGTAGGGGGGTGTGGGCGGCACAGCCCCCCACATGGGGAGTGCAAGGGGGGGCTTGGCCCCCTGCATAAACATGTTTAATGTTTCTTTTTTTTAAATGTTGTCTTTTGGGGTTTTTTTTTTCAGACTTTTGCGGAACTGTGCACGAACGTTTCAGTTTCATTGAAACGTGTCATTGGTAATTAGTCCTAGATTCATATATATATATCCCATAGGCCTCTGTTACAGGAGGTTTGGGAGGTCACTCTTTGAAAGTTCTAGCTTGGCTGGAGTTTTCATTTAGTTTTTTTTCTCATTAGTTTTTCAGTGTGACCTTTTAACTCTTTGTTTTTATATATATATATATATATATGTGTGTGTGTGTGTGTGTGTATGTCTTCTTCCTCTTTCGGCTGCTCCCGTTAGGGGTCGACACAGCAGATCAACTGTTTCCATTTCTTCCTGTCCTCTGCATCTTGCTCTGTCACACCAACCACCTGCATGTCCTCTCTCATCACATCCATAAACCTTATCTTAGGTCTTCCTCTTTTCCTGTTACCTGGCAGCTTCATCCTTAGCATCTTTTTCCCAGTATACTCTGCATCCCTCCTCAGCACATGTCTAAACCAATGTAATCTTGCCTCTCTGGCTTTGTCTCCAAACCTTCCAACCTGGGCTGACCCTCTAATATACTTATTCCTAATCCTGTCAATCCTTGTCACACCCAGTGCAAATCTTAACATCTTCAGCTCTGCCACGTCAAGCTCTGACTCCTGCCTTTTTGTCAATGCCACTGTCTCCAACCCATGTAACATAGCTGGTCTCACTACCCTCTTGTAGACCTTCCCTTTCACTCTTATTGGTACTCGTCTGTCATAAATCACTCCTGACACTCTTCTCCACCCACTCCATCCTGCCTATACTCTCTTCTTCACCTCTCTTCCACACTCACCATTACTCTTAACTGTTGATCCCAAGTACTTAAACTCATCCACCTTCGCCACCTCTACTCCCTGCATCCTCACCATTCCTCTATTCTCCCTCTCATTCACACACATATATTCTGTCTTAGTCCTGATGACCTTCGTTCCTCTTCTCGCTAGAGCATATCTCCACCTCTCCAGGGTCTCCTCCACCTGTTCCCTACTCTCACTACAGATCACAGTGTCATCTGCAAACATCATAGTCCACGGGGACTCCTGTCTGATCTCATCTGTCAGCCTGTCCATCACCATTGCAAATAAGAAAGGGCTCAGAGCTGATCCCTGATGTAATCCCACCTCCACCTTAAACACATCCATCACTCCCACCGCAGACCTCACCGCTGTCACACAACCCTTGTACATATCCTGTACCACTCTTACATACTTCTCTGACACTCCCGACTTCCTTATACAATACCACAACTCCTCTCTAGGCACCCTGTCATATGCTTTCTCTAAATCCACAAAGACACAATGCAACTCCTTCTGACCTTCTCTGTACTTCTCCATCAACACTCTCAGAGCTAACATTGCATCTGTAGTGCTCTTTCCTGGCATTAAACCATACTGCTGATCACTAATCATCACCTCCCTTCTTAACCTAGCTTCCACTACTCTTTCCAATAACTTCATGCTGTGACTGATCAGTTTAATCCCTCTGTAGTTACTACAGCTCTGCACATCACCCTTATTCTTAAAAATAGGTACCAAAACACTTTTTCTTCATTCCTCAGGCATCCTCTCACTTTCCAAGATTTCATTAAACCATCTAGTTAAAAACCTCCACTGCCATTTCACCTAAACACCTCCATCCACAGGTATGTCATCTGGACCAACAGCCTTTCTGTTCTTCATCCTCTTCATAGCTATCCTTACTTCCTCCTTCCTAATCCGCTGCACTTCATGATTTACTATCCGCACATCATCCAACCTTCTCTCCCTCTCATTCTCTTCATTCATCAACCCCTCAAAGTACTCTTTCCATCTGCTCAACACACTCTCCTCACTTGTATGTTTCCCTCATTATCCTTTATCACCCTTACCTGCTGCACATCTTTAATAGTGCGTGTGTGTATGTATGTATATATGTATATATATATATATATATATATATATATATATATATATATATGTGTGTGTGTGTGTGTGTGTGTGTGTGTGTATATATATATATATATATATATATATATATATATATATATATATATATATATATATATATATATATATATATATATATATATATATATATGTATATATAATATGTGTGTGTATAGTACTTGCTCCAGGCTTATGACTATGAATGGTGCATACATGTAGTATCTATAATACTGTCTTTAGTTCATTCATTCATTCATTTTGCATGGTAATGGGTAGTTCATTAGTACTTATAGCCACTGGAGATATTAGACACTTGCTTGAATGTTATAACATCCTTGGTAAGCTCTCTATAAAAAGCCTTACCAGATTTAACCATGTTGTGCAATTCTCCATCTCTTTTCTGCTGCCTGACAGAGCAACTGGGTGGATGCACCTGTTGGCATCCATTTAATAAAAAAAAAATTCACTGTTTTCAAGCAATATTCCTTTCTAATCTTATTGCTCTGTGATTTTCTGTCTGCCCCTATCCTCTCCTTGGTATTTATGGCACATTGTGTTTGAGCTGCACTCATACTGTTATTCATGCATTGTAGTGGATACAGGCTCATTACTCTATGTATTCAAATTTGCAAAATATATTTAAGTAACAGTGTATTCTGCTTGAAATACACTAACATCTATTTTCTAACTATACTTGTCAGAAATAAAATGAGGGGTTATGCACAATTTCTTAAAAAGGGTAGTTTGGACACTTTGCAGAAAAAAAAAGGCAGAATGAAAGGAGAAGAATTACCATAATGAAGAGTTTCTCCTTATCCCTCCCCCACAGAGTGCAGTGACCCCAGTGTTGATTATAGTCTATGGATGAAGCGAGACTCACTCCCCTCCTTGGTGTGTATGAGATGCTTGTCAAATAAAAACAAAAAAATAAAATAAAATAAAAATTTTTATGATAAAATTCAGTATCATTTTAAGCAACAGTTATTGAGCATATCATGCAGTTGATGGACTGAATTGTTTATTCTAGAGCAACATTTACATATCAGTTATTTGTTCTGCACTCTCTGTTTTTTAGTCATGCCTATTGCTTTAGTATAAAACCCACCCGATGATATTCTCATAATTACATTAGTTTTAATCGTATTTAAATATATTTATGGAATTTACTTGTGCAACAACAGATTGTACAGGAACACCATTTCAATCTTGTATTATTTTATTTTTTTCCCAACTGGAGCTGTCAGTTGTTTCTAGTACCTTCATCAAATTGGCCCATTCGTTTAATCAGAGAGTCACAGACAGACATCGCTGTGCTAGGCAAGCATCCTGAGACCTTTTCATGCCTACTTGGAGTGCCCTATTAGCTCAATAGTTAATCCCCTAGGGGAGAGTCAATTAGTAGGGAAAACACCAACTTATTGGTCCAGAGAGGTGACCTACCTTCCCCTGCTGAACATGTCATTTCACTTGTAGTGACTCACTGAGCACTGATTCCATGCTGCCTGCAGGTAGAGCATGCTCAGGGTCTGGACCCCTACTGGTGCAAAACCTACTGCACCCATTAAATGTGACCCAAGTGAAGAGCACAAGACACTTCCCTCATTACAGGATGGTTGAGGTGACTGTGGCCACTTGTACTCATTCTCCCATGCTTTCCCCTACAGTAACTGTAGCCACTAGATGAAGATGGGCCACCTGTATCAGTCAAAACTTTATACCAGTATGCCACAGAGTTACCTCATTTCTAATTCATTTTTATAAAATAAAACATAAAACATTTATGCAATGCACATCTATAGCACATTCAGAGTGCCGTAAACTTCATGCATTGCGACCTTGAATCTCATTAAAACTGCAAAGAAATCTAAACTCAGTCATCTGTTATTGTTGTGAGTAAAACTACTGACTGCACAATCCATAGTCAAATGTGTTTACATGATGCACAAGAACACAAACATAATATTATAATTATAGGTGCATCTCTGAATAAATAGATTCACACACAAGAAACCAGGGAAAGAAATAATATGTATAGGAATGCTTAATGCCTATTTGTATTTTAGTTAATGACAGGCAAACACAAAATGCTGTTGCAGCGACTAAACACAAAACATCAAGAGGCAAACTGGCACATTTATCATGAGTCTCAACAAAAGTTTAATCTGTCTGGTATCACTGATGTAGAAATTACCAGACAAACCTGACAGGTTACCATTCAAACTTAAGTTTAGAGACTTAAAACATTAGTGAAATATGACCTTGTTTTTTCAAAAGCATGTCCCTTGTATAAAACTGTCATCCTAGTATTATTTACTGCCAGTGGTCTCCAAATGTCAGATTACTGTTTTTTACTGCTATATGAAAAGTGGTACTTCATCTTTAGAACAAGAGAACAAAGATCAAGTTAAGAGCAGAAACAGCACAGTTTTATTTACAGGCTGGGATGCTGGAAATCAGAATATAGAGACAATTCATGTGTTAGTACTAAAGTAAAGGCTTATTTGGCATAATGAAAATAACAAAGCAGCACTAATTTAATTTAGTTTAAAAGATATATGAACCGCAAACTTTACTATACAGATTAATGCTTTCAGTACTTCATCTGGAACTGTCATTTATTTTAAGTATTCAGCAATTTGTTCTCTAAATAAGTTTATTTTACTAATACTTGAATAAATGTAGAACTGTAATAATTTTACTTAAATAGAAATTATGCTATTTTCTAGTCCTTTACAGTAAGTGGAACAGCATACATATTCACTTTAAATATAATTTTACATTTAGCAATATTTTCTGTTTGTGGCAGAGCATTCTAATGATATTTTCATCTGGACAGTACAGCTTTCATAGCCAGAAAATTATTCTAATCACAAGTCAAGAATTAACATGGATTTTAGGGGAAAGGTGAGGCAGGGAAAAATGTGGGACGGGGAGTTTAGATGCCTTCACATAGAAGCCCTGATCATCAGAACTCGTCACTGAGTCACCGAGCAAGCAGATTCCCCTCCCTTTCTTCCCTCTGTTGAGCTTATTGGACACTTGGGGTGAGAGGCTCGGGGATGTTTTAAATAAACAAATAAATATGGTAGCTGATAAAAGCTGATTAATGAACTTCAGGGGGCACAGGGCCTAGTGGCCTGCACATCCCCTCCCCCTCAGGAATTTAAGATAAAGAAAGGCAGGAGGCAGCTATCACTGAGGAGTCAATGGCCACACCCACCTGGTCAGCAAAACGTTTGGGCCATAACAGGCAGTGGGCACTGCAGCCAGTGTTTGTGGATTATTTCAGTGACTAAGTGTTGTTCCATATGATTCTGTTTTGGACCGACTTAAGTGTGCCTCCGGGGTGCATATTATGTTTTTCATGATTCTGTTTAGTTTATGATGACAAGTTTGATGATCACAATGTAATTTTATAAACCATGGTTGGAATTCATCAGAGATACACAGTAAGTGACCAGATATTTAAGAGTTTTTCACTGTTTTTTGTTCCTATGCCTGAAAAATAAAGATGGTGTGTGAGCAGAGGCTGTTCAGTAGATGAATGGGAAGGGATAGCTTGGTGAAACAGATACTATACAACTGTGCACATGCATCTAGGAAGTCTGTTGTTGAAATGGGGGTCATTAGAACATTTAACAAAAGCCTACTTTTATTTATTTATTTATTTATTTGGTTAGAGTTCCATCCATTTATCTGACATTATTTTCCACAGGTGCTTGAGATGTTTTTTAAGGGTTATTGTGAATAGAAGTGGAAAGTCTCCATTACTGGGGTTAATGGAACTTTTCATTTCCTGCTAGGACACTTGTTCGATTTTATTCTGGGCTTTTAGTTCTTTGGTAATAAAAATCTGGGTTGGATTTGCACAGCCTGGCAATAACAGAGAAATGTCTTTCCCATAAATACAATAATTTTGCTGTTAGCTTTCAACAATCTCTGTGTTGTTATTGGTGGTAAGTATAAAAGAGCAGTTAGTGAAGAGTTGTACTTTTAGGCAGAAAGTTTTGGTATGAAAATGAAAAGCTTCAGATGGTGTGGGGGGTTTTTGTTTGTTTTTTTTGTTTATAGTAGGAATATAGACTGGGAGCATTAATCTAGCTCCAACACCCTAGCCCAAAGGTTCCTAGAATTTATAAACTCAAATGCTATGGAACAACTTGTTACCACTCCCACAAGAGGGGAAAACTTACTGGACCTGATCATCACCAACATGGGGACTCTATGCTCCAGACCAGAAGTGTATCCCTCACTGGTAAGATCAGACCATAAACTAATCTCACTAGATATTCACATCCCGACCCCACCCCCTGCCCAGAAAACCACAGTGAAAAACTTCTCTAAAGCAAATTTCACACTCCTCAAAACTGAGGAGGAATCCTTCAAAGCCCCCGGGCCTGTGGAAAATATGGCCCAGACCACAGAATCCTTTATAAACGCATTCTATGAACACCTTCAGGAATGCATGGATCATGCAATCCCAAATAAAACCAAGACCCAATCCTCCAAAGGCAGACGTCCTGTCTGGTGGACCCCAGCCATAAACAAACTATACAATAGAAGGAGGAAGCTACTACATGATAGAGCAAAATCCCAAAAAGGGAAGGCATCTCTGATCAGTATTAGCAAAAAACTACGGGCACTCATAAAATCGTCTAAGGCCATCTTCGAGAGAAAAATTGCACAGGACGCTAAGGATAATCACAAGGCTTTCTTTAGTTGCGTTAGGAACCTGAGTGGGAATTCCCAGATATGCTCAGAATTAGTCCAAAATGATAAAAAATACACCGAACCCACAAACATTGCCAACATCCTAGCTGACAGGTTCAGCGCAAACTTCTCCCCCCCTCCCCACCAAAAGGGCAAATATCTATCCCAGCAGAGTGCTGCCCCCCTGACATCTCAGATGCTCAGGTAAGAGCTGCCCTCTCCAAAGCAAAAAACACAGTATCAATGGGACCAGATGGTGTCCCGGGCTGCGTTCTACATGAACTCCAAGAAGAGCTAAACCCAAACATAAAACTACTGTTCAATCTCAGCCTTACTACAGGATATGTACCCAAAGAGTGGAGTACAGCAACAGTTGTCCCTCTCCACAAAGGTGGTGCCTCAACGGATCCTGGAAACTATTGCCCCATAAGCCTGACTAGCTTGGTCTGCAAAGCTATGGAAAGGATCATCATGGACCTCATAAATAAAGATACTGGGGAACTACAGACACTGGATCCTACCCAATTTGGCTTTGTTAAGGGCAGATCCTGCCTCTTAAACCTAGTCAATTTCTTTGAAACAGTCACCAAGGCCATTGATGTGGGGAAGGTGGTCCACACAGCCTACCTGGACCTCGCAAAAGCCTTCGATACAATACCCCACTTGGGCATTATAGATAAGCTCACCAGCTTAAATATAGACCCCTATGTCACTAGATGGGTTGCAAACTGGCTCAAGGACAGAACCCACATGGTTAGAATTGCTGGAGCCATGTCAGACTCCAAACCAGTTACAAGTGGTGTCCCACAAGGCTCAGTCCTGGGACCTCTCTTGTTCGGTATATATTTCTTGGAGGTACAGGCCAACACGGAAGGACTGTGGCTGACCAAGTTCGCAGATGACTGCAAACTGGGTGCCATAATCGACTCTCCAGCCGACACAAGCATCCTCCAAAAGGGCCTCATAGAAACAGACAACTGGTGCCAGAGCCATGGCCTCAAGCTAAATGCCAAAAAGTGTATAGTCATCCCCTTTGGCAAAAACAAAGTGCCCACAAATTACCACATAGGTGGTAATCCATTAAGTACAGAAGAAGTAATTAGGGACCTGGGGACCCAAGTTTTGGGATGTATCTTACCAGACACCTGCAACTGGAAAGACCCCAAAAGTACCTCACCAAGAGGATCAAAGGGCTCAAACAGATGCCATATGCTGCCCGGTTAAAGAAACTCCAGCTCTACTCAGTGGCATACCGCCTGCTCAGAGGCAATCTGTGCCTGACGTATAAAGTAATGTCCAACCCGGAATTAATGGACATGCTGCACCTCAGAAAATCCAAATCCCATCGAGCTACGCGCTTGAGAGACTTGAACCTCAGCACTGAAATAAATAGGACATGCTGGAGGGACAGATTCATAACCCAGAGGCTCCCTTCACTCTGGAATAAAATCCCAGTCCAGGTTAGGCAGAGTCCCGCATTGACTCTCTTCAAGAGGAATCTTGATGAGTGGATGGGAGATAGTAGGTTTTCCCCAGGTATCACTTCTGTGTCACTGTTAGACAGAGGCACAGTATACTAACCTCGAAAAAGGGCATAGCAAAATTCATTTAAAATGGGTGGCGAAAGCCAAACACACTCTGGCTAGGCTTATAAATGCCCTAGGGCAGATAGCCTAGTATGAACCTATGAACCTATGTTATAAGTAAGTAAGTAAGGGAAGGAGGAATGAAGTCAATACCAGAGTTGTGATTTAGGGAGTTCGTTATAATGAGATCAATTAGGGAGTGGTTGCTTGCTTTGAACTTTGCCCTTGTTGGGGAAAGTAGAATTTTTGAAAGGTTTAATGAAAGATTTTCTTTAGTAAGGGAATTACTAACTTCATACCTGTAGGTACCTAAAATGTCAATATTAAAGTGCCCTAGAATTATAATGCTTTTTTATGGTTTAGAAGCCTGTGGTTCTTGAGTTATTAGATTTTTGAATCTGTCAGAGGTAGCGGGGGAGAGGAATCTATGCACTGGTTAAATGAGTAGAGAGAGAGGACGTTGATGGGATATGTACTGTAAGGCAGTTTGAGTCATGTTCATTTAGAGAAGTAGCTTGCATTACTATGTCTACGAGGCTTTCTAAAGTTAATTTCTTCTTCTACTAGGCCAGGTGTTAAATACACAATTGTACCCAGAGAAGTGGTGTTCAAGGTGAGGAGTGCCATCTTCTATCTATCCCATATTGAGTCACTAATACCTATGATGTCTTGGCAGTGAGTATTAAGGAAGGTGTCTAGTTATTTCTTGCTTGTTTTATATGCTTCCTGTGTTTACTAGGGCAAGCCTGAGAAGTTGGAGGGGTGCTGCTCTTGTTGAGTGTGGGGAGGAGGCACAAGAAGTTGAGACAGGTGCACCAGGATTGAGCTCAATGTTTAATTTTTGAAGAGGAAAATACAGTATAGATGTTAATTGGATTTAGACATTTGGAAAGTTAAACTTGCCTGAATATAATATGATATTTTTACTGTTTTTTTTTCCCTTTGTTTGTTGATTGAAGTTAATTTGTGTGTTGGGGGCAGTAATGAAAAATGGTATGATGTGCTTATTCAGTTTTGCATATATTAATGAAAGGAGTTGTGTAAGTGTACAATAAGGGGCTGTGGTGGATGTCATTATGAATGAGAGTTATGAGACTGAAAGATGGACAGAGATCCAAGAGTTGGCTACCTGATGTTCTGCAGTAGAAAATATGTAGGAAAGAGGAAGCAAATGTGTTTAAGATGTAGGTTTTGGTTGGGTATAATCAGTTTTATTCACAAAGGGAGATGCAAGAATCCAACTGTTTGGCTGGCAAAATGGAGTCACAAGATAACTATAAAAGAAATAATGCAAGGAATCTGGGATGGAAGGGTATTAGAATTAAGGTGTGCAGTAAAACTGATCAAAGCCAGGTGAACAGCAAAAGGAAAGATTCCCTGCACCTCCTTAGTAATGTGTGTTACCCCTAACCCTGTCCCTGCACTTTACCAGAGGAAAAAAAATATTCATAACATTAATACTACACACATAGGTTCACACACACACACACACACACACACACACACACACACACACACACACACACACATGCAGCAAAAACACTAAAGTTATTCCTTTACCTAACCCTACTTAGAACTAGCAAAGTCACTCAGGATCTTTGCTTGAGAAACAAGGGTGGAATCCACACTGAAAGAAAAAAACAGTCATAGGTAAATGAGAGCAATTTAGATGAAGTGGAGTGAGAAGATGATAAATTCTTAGTAAGACAACTAAGAGAAAATAAGGGAAGAGAGAAACCAGTACAAAGAATTACCATTCAGAACATTGAGAATAAGTTTGGAGAAATGATGGTGACAGTCCAATGGATGCAACATGGCTTGCATAGTCTCAAGTCATCATACCTAGATGGTGTCACTGAAGTAACTATGATGCAGATAATTAAGGGGTGTAGAAAAGGGACAGGATTCATATTTATCATATTTCTGTCTCCTTCTCTGCTACAGATTGAACTAATTAGAACAAGAGAGATTGTATTAAATTGAAGCTGTACAAAAGGCACAAAGGAAAAATAAGCATGCTCAGCAGTATAGATCAAGTTATATTTTCAAAAGAATGTAAGTGTTAGAAGGCAATCCTTTTTTGGACATTTCAGGTAACTGTGCTTTCTATCTTAATGGATCAGCTTTAACTGTGATTAGAAGTTGCAAGTAACTATTCACTTAAAGGGCACTGTCCATTTTGTGCGTCAACTGAAAGTATGCATGGCCAACTATTTATTATAAACAATACCCAAAACACTGTTACAGTGTTGTTACTTTGATAAGACAATACTGGAATGCAATGGTGAATATTCTTTCTTAGCTGAGTCTTTGTTTCAGCTTTAGAAAACTTTTGTGGTCTGCATGCCATAACTGACTGATTTCAAAAAATGTGCTTTAAAGAAGCATTGTTTTTGGTGCCCACAAAGGCGGTATAGTACTGGAAATAACAGTTGGACAAATACTGAACTAGGTATGCAATTTAGGGTTTAAGATTTTTATATACAAGGATCTCAGCAAGAAGGTGACAGAGATGTTGATACAATTGAATGTGGAAATATGCAAACTGAGTATGTTCTGCTAATCCAAGTACTATAAGCTTATATGATCAAGATGAAGTAGATATTCTAAATTGTAGGAGTGTACTAATGGGGCAAATGTATATTTAATGTAAGCAAATTTTGTGAATTAGGTAGATGCATGCTTCTCTATACTTTCTTCTTTTGACATTTGCATGTATAAAGATAGCATGTGAATAAAGAGTTTTTATGTTTATTTTCTGAATCTTCTTTTTAATTCTTGCATATCGCAAGAATGTTTTGAGAATATTAGTTTTTTTGTTCACAATACTTGAGAAGAGGACATAATTATTAGGTTGGAAATAAAATCAGTGAAAAGCAAATAAAATCATCACTGATTACAGGATTCACTGGGAAATATCAAAGGAAGGAAATATGAAATGAAGAAATAAGAGAAGTATTTATAGATTTATATGTAGAATTGTACATAAAAATGAAAGGCAGAAGAAAATATGTTTCAAGAATCCAAATGTGTATGAGCAGGGGAGGAAGAGAGGGAAGTTATATATGCTGGCAGGCATCTGAGAAGTGATTGTTGAATTAAGACTTTATGGGGGAAGAAGACAGGGGAACTACATAGTGTCCTAGAAGACCTTTATAAAATTGTTGGAATAGACTTGGTAGAGTCATATTTATGGATATCTGGATAGCATTCATTTCAGTTATTTGTGAGTTTATGCACAGAATGCTAGAGTTGATGGATTGAGGTGCATTTTCTAGAAGAAGTTAGGATACTGTATCAGGAGTCAAAGGTAAGGCTTAGGATAAATGGAGCCTGTCAGATTTATTGAGGATAGGTGGAGCGACAAGACAGGAATGCCCTATCTTGCCAGCAGTATTTTTGTTGATGATGGAAACTTTGGATCAGAGCCTAAGTGAGTTAATGGCAGATTGCTGTAGTACAGAAGAGATAAACAGTACTATTCTATTTGCATGTGATCGCCTGCTACTTTTGAAAGATGTTGAATGGTTGCTGCCTCAGGTTCTGAGGCCATTTAAACAATTCTAGCAAGAATCAGATCTAAAATGGAGTGGAGGGGATTAGTAAATTATTAAATAGATAGACATGCGAAACTGGATTGATGACAGAATAGCTCCAATTAGTATGAAGTGTGATTTTGCCATTAATAATATATTTAATATGGCATGCTCTAAAACCAGGGCTAAAAGAATGAAAGTGATATGAAGGGTGTGTGATAACTTTGTATGGAGAGGAAAGAGGCACAGCTGAATGTATCATGTTTATAAGCAGGCTGAGAGAACACTTGCTGGGAAATTAATTTTTAGAGGTATAAATGCAGCAATCAGTAGAGTATAGAAATTAAGAGGTGAAACGCATATAGATTTAAGTTAGAAATAGTAAGTATAAGGGAGAATACAAGGATGGGAGAGATGAAGAAAAGATGGTGGATATTGAAAAGAGTGCAATGAGAGAAGCAAAATTACATGGATGGAAAAATGGAGATGTGGGCAGAAGAAAAGCATGGAAGATTTAGTGGAAGTACAGTAAAGCAAAGTGTTTGGGGAGGTGATGTAGAACTGGGAAGAGAAATGTGTAAGGTATATAGAAGGTGTATGGGAAGGGGGAGAGGCAGAAAACATTTGACAGACTGTAACAGGAATATGAATTGAAGGAAGGTGGTTGTTTGGTATGCGAGAAGTTGATTAAGAAATGGAAAAGAGAGGGAGAAAAGAGGAAAGGATATGACCACCCATAGCACCACAACATTTTATGTTGCCCTGTTCATTGCAAAGAGATCTACAGTCTGTCAACACTCTCTGCATGTATTCCGTTTAATATAGTATATATTTGCATATGACCTCTGCATGTGAGCTACTGGTGTAAGTACTGTCTTTATTGAAATGATATAATATGCATCTGGCAGAGGTTCATAAGTTTACTGGAGGCTACTAGGCCAGTGGCCCTAGAGCCTTTATAAACCTAGCCATGTTAATCCCAGGTTGCCCCAATAGTCCTTGGTTAGATGGACATACTTTATAGATCAGCATTGACTACCTCTGACCATGAGGGACAGGGGTCTCACCCACAGAGTGAATTTGTGGTTAATCATCCTTTTGTCCAGGATGCACTTGATTCAGTTCACAGAGGAGCTCTGCTTCACATGAACTGGAATTCTATTCCAGAACAGTTGCAAACTGTAGTAGACTTCCGGTCTTTCCAGCATGTTCTGTTAATGTCACTGGCAAGGTTGAGATCCCTAGAGTGAGTGACTCTAGTACCATTTGATTTGTGGATGTGCAGAATTTCCATCAGGTCAGTGTCAGAGATTGACCTGTAGCCCAGGCACAAGTCACCTCTCAGTAGACTACATGATAGAGAGTAGAAGCCTCTGTGCTCTCTCCAGTTGCTGTAGGTGTCTGGTGAGATACATGCAGACGGGAGCATTGTACTCTACTAATGGTCTGATTAGGCTCAAGTGAAGTGGGATTATAGCATGCTTAGACCTATATGCAATGCCTTTACTTATGCCATGAACAATGTAGAAGGCTTTTCTTACCACTGTGGAAACCTGGTTTTCAAAGTTCAGATTGCTGTCGACCTGCATTCCCAGATCTCACACCACTGGATTTGAACTTACAGTTATGCTGTAAATATTGTAATTAATGGAGAATTCCGCTTTTCCAAATGGGATAATAGTGCACTTTTTGTATTTAGTTTTAGACTGTGATGTTGGACCAGTCATGTGCTTGTGTTAGCCCCTCCTGTAATATGATAACATCATTGGGGGACTCAATGATTGTGCCTAGTTTACAATCATCAGTGAAGTAAGCTGATGGTCATCTGTTTCAGCCTTGACTTACAAAAAATAGACTGCAAATAGCAAATAGTAAAGGGCACAGTACAGATCCTTGCAGTGCACTACTAGTGATGGGTCTACTGGTAGAGGTGAAATCACCAACTTTGACAGAATGTGTTCTGTCGGTGAGCCAATTAGCTACATATCCATCTAGTGATGTAAGGATTAACAACTAGTTGGGAGAGTTTTTCAATGACACCTGAGTGGGGAATTGTGTCAAAGGCTTTGCCCAGGTCCAGATGGGTGGTATGCACTGTCTTACCTTCATCCAGGGCTTTGGTAACTTTCTCCAAGAAGTCTACCAGGTTCGATAAGCATGATCTACCAATAATGAAGCAAAAGTGGGTTGGGCCTAGAGTTTGAAGGTCACCTGTATCCTTGTTGATAAGGTCCATGATGATCCTTTCCACAGCCTTATAGATGAGGCAGGTTAGACTTATGGGTCTGTAGTTCCCAGTGTCAGTTGATGGCCCCCCCACTTTATGCAAGGGGATTACTGTTGCTGTTCTCTGTTTTGCTGGTACAACGCCAGTTCTCAGGCTATGGTTAAAGAGAACAGCAAGTGGGTTAGCTAGATCCTGATTTAGATTGCTTAATAAGCAACTTGGGATGTTATCTGATCTTATTGAGGGCGTGTTTTGGGCCTTGGAGAGTACAGATATGACTTGATTTCTAGAGATTATAGGTAAAGAACTAGAGTCAGGTATGCATTGCGGTATGGCTGGTGGGGATAGAGGGGTGAAGTTTGCACCAAATCTGTTAGCTATCAGGTAGGCAATTTCCTCTGGCATAGTGTGAGTGATACTACCAATCTGACGCATAGCTGGGCACTCCCTTTTTAGATTTTGGGCATAGTTAAAGAATGCCTTATGACTATCATATGGTTAGGGATGCTATTTTAACTTCATAATTTGCTTTAGAGGACTTTACAAGAATTCTGATTTACTTGTTCAATCTGTGGAGGGAATTCTTCCTCTGCAGAGGCAGTTGTTTCTTGTTTTGGGATATAATTTTATTCCTTTTGTTATACAATGTCTTTATACTAGATGTCCACCAAAGAGGCTTGTTTTTTTCAGAAGGGCCTGGTTTTAATCCAGTCAGATACAGCTGAGTCAATACAGTTGCTAAGATGATTATATTGGGCATTTGTGTACATCACTGCATAGCAGTCATTACTGCCTGAGACTGCAGGGATATAAAACTTTTTTATACTAACACTTAGCAGGCTGCAGTTTACTTTGGAGAAGATACACAGTTTGTTTTACTCCTTTGGGGGTGTGAGGACCAAGAGTTACTTCAAGTGAGACTGATTTATGATCCAACCTTACCAGGGAGGGAGTCATACAGGGGGCAGTACAGTGACCACCATGTTGGTGAGCACTATGTCAAGGACATTAGATCACCTTGTGGGGATTCAGATGATCTGTTGTAGAGCATTTGCATTGACAAAGTCCATAAACCTCTGGGCGAGCAAGTTTGAGCTCATGTATGTTACCCAGTCGATGGAGGGATAAATTAAATCTCATACAATTCACATAACACTGATCTAATATAATATAATATATATATATATATATATATATATATATATATATATATATATATATATATATATATATATATATACATACACACATGCACTTATAGCAACACCCCAAGCTGAAGGTCACAATGTTGGCCAGATAATGCTGACCTTGCAAATATCAACATGCTACTACGCAAGTGTCAAGCAACAATCTTGCAGCATGCAAAACATAAATAAAAAAAGTTTTTTTGCAGGGGGGCTGCTCCCCCAACCCTCTGCTAGTTATGTATATAGTATGTCTGTCATCACACAATGTCAGCGAAACAGCAGATTTTCCAACCTTAAAAACTCTGCAATCTCACACACCTGTCATCTGTGTACTTGACTACATTTTGCTGAATAAACATATGTATATATACATACATATATATATATATATATATATATATATATATATATATATATATATATATATATATATATCTATATATATATATATATATATATATATATATATATATATATATATATATATATATATACATATATATATATATATATATATATATATATATATACATACACACACATATATATATATATATATATATATATACATACATATATACATATATATATATATATATATATATATATATATATATATATATATATATACACACACTTTAGCAAACAATACATCCATTTGCTTATAGAGTACTTTACTCCTATTGAGAAAGAGCTCACAGAATAAGCTGATGAGCTACATAAAGATCTGCTGAAACGATTTAAAGGGAAAATTCATCGTAAAAAATTAGAGAGCATGTTTTTACAAGTAATAGCTTTTGGTGAAAGACTGCAACAACTGAAGCATAAGAAACTCATAAGAGACTATAATGACTTTGTTTCCGGTCAGATTTTTGTCTGGAAAATCAACATAATTCTTATGCTGAGATGACTAAACGTCCACCTAGACCAAATGGTTGTGTTGAGAATAATAACTTAGACATTTCCACCTTAAATGAAATGGCACCATCTCTGGGAAGGGATTCTCAGAGAAACACAGTTAATAATGAACAGAGCATCCATCCAATAGGAGCAGTTGTCTTTAATACTCCGCCTCCGAACCAGGAAGCTTTACAAACGTCTACATCCAATGGAGCGAGACCCAAGACAACTATGGCCATGACATCACAAGGTTTTTTACCGTTGCCAGTCCGGTATCGACAGGAGAACAGGATGAGGTCAAGCAGCAGAGGCAGAAGAAAACGGAAATTCTCAGAAGAAGCTATAGAAGAACGGAGGAAACAACGTCAATGAATGAACCTGTGTTTAATTTATCTAGCCATTGCCTTACAACTAGTGAACACAGTTTATTAAATAAAGGACTTTCTTTCATACCATCCCAAAGCAGTGATTTAGCTGAACTTTTAGTAGATCTACGAATGTTTACACGCACACTATCTTTGAAATTAATGTATAAAGATAAAGGAGTAGAGAACAACTCAGATAGTGATATATACCATAAGAGAAAAAGCGTTTTTATCCCTGAAGTTCTCCCTAATGTGCATTGTTTCATAAGGAAGTGTGAGAATGATTTTTATAAATATTTTTCAGATATAAGAAAGGGGAAGAAATATGAAAGGATTTTCTATAATCTTAATTTGGAAGAATTTCAAGCACTGCAGAATTTATCTAGAAATGAGTTGCTAACCATAAGACCAGCTGATAAAGGGGGAGGCATTGTGGTATTGGACACCTTGTTCTATGATGAATTAATGCTTAAAATGTTAAGTGATACTGACAAATACCAAGAAATTGACAAAAATAGATTAAACAAGATCATTAATACAGTGCAGGATATGTTGCATGATTTACTCATGTGCAGATTAATTACCAAACAACTATATGATTATTTTTTAATTAATACACCCATTGTTCCTAACATCAAAGGGCTCCCGAAAATATATAAAATGGAGCACCCCCCACCTATGCGACCCATTGTGACAGGGGAGAAATGGGTGACAGAATACATATCTAAGTATGTAGAATCTAAATTAGGTCCTGTTGTCAGACAAATACCTACTATTTTAAATGATACATATTCCTTGCTGGATGACATAGAACAGTTAATGGGCTGGATAGACAATGTTTCATCTTTAATATTGGTATCATTAGATGTCAAAAATCTTTTTACAGTCATACCTAATGACTATGGAGTCGAGGCAACAAGGGATGTACTATTAGAAGAGAAATCCTTAAACAAGGATATGCAATACTTAATATGTACATTGTTGACTTTAGTTTTAGAAAATAATGCGTTTATGTTTAAAGACAATCTATTTATGCAAACATGGGGTGTGGCAATGGGCACCCCATGTGCAAATTCGTACGCTAACATTGTTATGTACTATTGGGAATCTAAATATTTGTTCAACACCCATTATATGGACAATATTGTCCTATACAGACGGTTTGTTGATGACGTTCTCATATTCTGGAAGGGAGAACAGTCAGATTTAATAGAACTAGTTAATTACTTGGAAACAACGACTGATTTTTTAAGATTCACTCTAGAATTTTCACATAACAAGATTGATTTTTTAGACATATCTATTTTGAAAGATGATAATAATTTGCTTATTACGCAATTATTTAGAAAACCTTGCTGGAAGAATGCAATTTTGAATTACAACAGCATGCATCCTCAATTCATTTTTTCAAATATAATAAAGAATCAAAGAGCTAGGATCACTAGGTTATGTACCCGTACACTAGAGAGAAATGAACAACTTACACTGCTGGATAAGCTATTTGCAGATAGAGGGTATCCAGTTGGTCTTATAAATAAGTCCAATAGCGGAGTCCAGTTGCATACAACAGCTAAACAGTGGTATAACAAGGGCATACAATATATGCCTAGAAATAACAAAAAAGAAGGTACTATAGCCTTTACTTTGAAATACACTAATGATAACCATAATATTATAAGAATTATACAAGAGAATTGGGATATTCTCACTATGGACAATGGCCATAAAGATCTAGTAGGAATTACACCACATTTCAGATATAGAAATGCTAAAAATCTGAAAAGATGGTTATGTATAGATAAAATAATCAAGAAACCTAACATCAATAGTGATATTGGCCTTAAGATGGGAACTCGGCCATGTGGAAAATGCAAAATGTGTAAATATATCAATACAGGAAGTGAATTTACAACACCATATTTGGAATATACACACAAGTTTCTTATATGTGCTACATGTAACACTACTAATCTAATATACCCTAGCCACTTGTAAGAACTGCCAAGCATTCTATGTAGGTCTCACCTCTAGAAGGCTTAGAAATCGTATTTATGATCATACATATGACATCAGAAAAATGACTCTAACAAATGCTTTAGCTAAGCACATTAGTGTTAATCAAGATCATTATTTTGATTTTAGAGTGTTACAAATAATTAAACCTTCAGCGAGAGGTGGAGATAGAATGAATACATTAGCTATGGCAGAGCTAGATTGGATATTTAAACTACGAGCACACATAGAGCCTGGATTAAATATTAACATCAGTATAAAACCAGTATTGGAAGCACGTAGATAAGATTATATGTTTTAGATAAAGCTCACTATGAGAGATATTGTTTACATATCACATATATAATAGTCTTGTTTCTATTGATATAATACCAGACTTTTCATCTTATATTCTTTATTGATAAAAATTCTGCATTCATTACATTTATTTATATATTTATATGTGCCAGGCTTTATACACATTGAATAGAACAACAGATTATATAGTAGACACTCAATCGTTGTATTAACTTATTTATATTCATAGGGAGATAGATAGTATTTGAGATGAATTGATGAGTTATAGTGCTCAGATACTTGTTATTATGCACTATTTATAAGCACATAGGACAAGTTGGATACGTATTATTATATTTTTATACAGTACTTTTTATATAGTATTTTTTATACAGTACTCACATAGCTGGCTATATACATTAATTATATTACATTAATTATACTACACAGTATGTGCTCCATAATTGATTCTTAATATTTCATATTTACATGTACATTTATACACAAGTATGCATTTTTAGCTATGTTATTTCTATTATATACCTGATATGTAGTCTGGCTACATTGGAGATAAATACTGCACGAATATATTTTTTAAACTACTATTTTTAAAGATATAAGGAAATTGTTAACAATCTTTATATATAAACAATTTCTTACATGAATATTTTTATATATTATATATATTTTATACAGAGTGAATACATATATTTAATATCTATAGAGATATATATTTGCATTATATTTGCATATTATTTTATTTTATTTATTTATTGATGTAGCTGCTTTAACTTATGTCAACAGACTAAGGAACAGAAGTAAAATGAAGGAATGTCTGTTAAAAAAGTTTAACAAATGCTTCATTGTTTGATTACTTGATCAAGTAATTATTATAATTGTTTGATTACCTAATTATGCTGCTCAGTTGAGTATATAAGCAGGGTGATTTTACTCATTAAATTGTAACCTGATGAAGCATACTCGACGTATGTGAAAGCGCTCGCTTTTTGTCTTGCATTGTGGAATAAAAGTTTCATTCTCCTTTATCGTGGTGGATTCCTTGGTTTTTGTCTAATATATACACACACATATATATATATATATATATATACATATATATATATATATATATATATATATATATATATATATATATAGACACATATCTATAGATATATATCTATATATATATATATATATATATAGACACATATCTATAGATATATATATATATATATATATATATATATATATATATATATATATATATATATATATATATATATATATATATGTATATATATACACTACAGGATATGTACCCAAAGAGTGGTGTACAGCAACAGTGGTCCTGCTCCACAACGGTGGTGCCTCAATGGAACCTGGAAACTATCGCCCCATAAGCCTGACTAGCTTGGTCTGCAAAGCTATGGAAAGGATCATCATGGACCTCATAAATAAAGATATTGGGGACCTACAAACACTGGATCCTACCCAGTTTGGCTTTGTTAAGGGCAGATCCTGCCTCTTAAACCTGGTTGATTTCTTTGAAACAGTCACCAAGGCCATTGACGAGAGGAAGGTGGTCCACACAGCCTACTTGGACCTCGCAAAAGCCTTCGATACAATACCCCACTCGGGCATTATAGATAAGCTCACCAGCTTAAATATAAACCCCTATGTCACTAGATGGGTTGCAAACTGGCTCAAGGACAGAACCCACATGGTTAGAATTGCTGGAGCCATGTCAGACTCCAAACCAGTTACAAGTGGCATCCCACAAGGCTCAGTCCTGGGACCTCTCTTGTTTGGTATATATTTCTCGGAGGTACAGGCCAACATGGAAGGACTGTGGCTGACCAAGTTCGCAGATGACTGCAAACTGGGCACCATAATTGACTCTCCAGCCGACACAGGCATCCTCCAAAAGGGCCTCATAGAAACGGACAATTGGTGCCAGAGCCATGGCCTCAAGCTAAACGCCAAAAAGTGTATAGTCATCCCCTTTGGCAAAAACAAAGTGCCCACAAATTACCACATAGTTGGTAATCCATTAAGTACAGAAGAAGTAATTAGGGACCTGGGGACCCAAGTTGATAGCAATCTCTCATTTGACAACCACGTGGCCAAAGTGGTTAGAAAAACATTTTATGTAGCCTACCTAATCATGAAGGGATTCACATCTAGATCAGGGGGAGGTCATCGTGCCTCTTTACTCATCCCTCATCAGGCCCATAATTGAGTACAATGCCCCTTTTGGGATGTACCTTACCAGACACCTGCAGCAACTGGAAAGACCCCAAAAGTACCTCACCAAGAGGATCAAAGGGCTTAAACAGATGTCATATGCTGCCCGGTTAAAGAAACTCCAGCTCTACTCAGTGGCATACCGCTTGCTCAGAGACGATCTGTGCCTGACGTATAAAGCCATGTCCAACCCGGAATTAATGGACATGCTGCACCTCAGAAAAGCCAAATCCCATCGAGCTACGTGCTCGAGAGACTTGAACCTAAGCACTGAAATAAATAGGACATGCTGGAGGGACAGATTTATAACCCAGAGGCTCCCTTCACTCTGGAATAAAATCCCAGTCCAGGTTAGGCAGAGTCCCTCATTGACTCTCTTCAAGAGGAATCTTGATGAGTGGATGGGAGATCATAGGTTTACCCCGGGTATCACTTCTGTGTCACTGTTAGACAGAGGCACAGTATCACAGTATACTAACCTCGAAAAAGGGCATAGCAAAATTCATTTAAAATGGGTGGCGAAAGCCAAACACACTCTGGCTAGGCTTATAAATGCCCTAGGGCAGATAGCCTAAAATGAACCTATGAACCTATGTATATATATATATATATATATATATATATATATATATATATATATATGTATATATATATATATATATATATATATATATATATATATATATATACATATACACACACACACTTATATATCTATATATACATATATATGTAATAAAATCCCAAGAACATCCAACTGGTAAGGTGAGCAAAAGTATTATTAACAAAATCACCCAATTTCTAAAAGAAGGCAGCATTCAGTAGAAGACAATGTATAAATATCATAAACCAATAGAAATACAAAAATGAAATAAATGTATTGTATCGTAAGCGCTTTCATAACATAAGTTACTTCATCAGATGATTTCATTACATACTACAAAAGATTCAATTTAAATGCTTAACCAACCAATCAGTACACTCCATTTTCTCACCATTTTGTCAAGACAAATCTTTTTAAAAAGATAAAACATTCTAAATGGAACTGATATAAATTATCTAATTAACATTTCTAAAAATCAAACATGTTATAAACTTATATAAAATAATACAATATAAAAAATATATCACATAAAACAACCCACAATAGTTAATTACCTTCTTATTCTCCTTCCTTTTAACACTGGCTTAAGTGGGACCATATCATTTAACCCTGAACCTCTATGTGGACCCATACGTAGAATCCAGGCCAATTGTTTATTCTCTGTTAAATTACAAATATCACCTAATCTAGGACTTTCATAAACAACTTCCAAGACCTGAAATCTAAAATGATGGTGCTCCCCTTCAGATATCGTATGTTTGGCCAATGCATTGTGCATATATTTCATTCTGGTGCAATAGATATGGTCCCTGATATGCTCCTTTAATTTGCGGTTGGTCTTACCTACATAAAATTTAAAACATACAACACAATGTGCTATATAAACCAAATTCTTGGTATTACAATTTGCCCTACAATTAATATGCCACAAATATCCAGTATCAGGATGTCTAGAAAATCTAGAATTATCTATATACATACAAAAATTACATTGGCTGCACGGCGTAGTAGCATTAAATTCATGCCTATTAATCTGCTGGAACCTTGGATAACATAACTGTAATTTAAGATTTGGACAATTACTATAAGTATACCTAGGCTTACTTCCAACAACTCTTACAGTGTCCTCCTCTGTAAGTAAAATGTGCCAATTCTTATTTATAATCTGTTTAATCTTTTATATCCCCTGGGCATAAGGTAAAATAATTGGAATCGTAGCAGCCTGTTTAGTGTCATTCAAAAACTTATTCGGATTAACTCCTCTTATCTAAGGTTTTCCTCTCCCTTCTCTCTCTTTCTCAACCCATGCATATGCTCAATTAACCTCTCTGTTGGTATAACCTCTACTCTTAAATGCTTCCCTCAAATAATCTAACCCTCCTTCAAAACCAAGTTGTTCAGATGAAAGTCTCGAACGCTGCCTTCTTTTAGAAATTGGATGATTTTGTTAATAATACTTTTGCTCACCTTACCAGTCAGGTGTTCTTGGGATTTTATTACATTTTTGGAAAAAGGTTTGAGTGAGCATGGCTGAAGGCAGCAGCATGACTTTTGAGAACCATGGTTCTACAATGGAGTTTACTTCCAGTAGTAAGAAATTGACTGATTGCCTTTCTGATGTACTTAATCCGTTTTTGAATGCAGAGATACTGGAATTGAGTGGAGATGTCAATAATGACACAGCAACCAATACAAAGGTTCGTGAGTTAAAATGAAGTATAGAAAATAATATTTATAGGTTTAAACGCCTACAATATCAAATATTCCATTTTGAGGCATGTATACAGAAAGGCATGGTCCCTAGAGGTGTGAGAGTTTTGAACATGCCAGCCTAAGGTAATTTGTATCCATCTTTGTTAACAAAATGGCAAAAGATTAACTTAGCTACAAGTAAACAATATATGCAGTTACTTATTGAGTTTTTTCACCCAATTGAATTGGAGCTGCAGAAGAATGTACTTAAACAACAAAGTGAATTGGAATGTCTTTTGGGTAATGAACATGTGGACATTTACTTTGGTGAATTGCCTGAGAAAGTGAATATGTATGGTCAGAAATTACATATGCAAAAACTGAAGAAATTAGTGTGAGATGTGAATGACTTTTCACATCAGCATGTTTTCACTTGGCCGAGACAACAAGTGGTGCCGACAGATGTAAATGTGGAGCGTTCTGCGAGTAATATCAATGTGACCAATGAGAGAAGAGAAGTGGGGTCAGTTGGGCACGAAGAGAATAGTGTTAATGCCCAAATACCAACTACTGACCATGGACTTTTTACGGCAGTAGTTTCAGTGTCGAATAATAAATTGGCAGCCTGTTATGAAGGTCCGGTGGTGAAACGTAAAACTACACCTGAGGAGATTGAACAACGTGACCCAGTATTGTTGGGTTTCCCTTTACCTATATGCCAAACGAGGAAGAAATCTTTCAACAGAATACGCCCAACGAGTGCTCAGAAGAGAAAGGAACCTCCGGTTCCAATGCAAAACAGAGCTATCAAAAAATGTGGGGACAGTTGCAGAAGAACTCGTTTGGAACATCTCGTCCCATGAATTGAGCAAATCCGAACTTGAACTGTTAAGTAAAGGTCTAAACTTTATACCTAATACTAAATTCACTCTGCCTGACATATTAATACTACTCAGATTATTTGCACGCAATGTAACATTTAGGAAAATGTATGGTTTTAGTGATCACAATGCATTTAATATATATAAGAAACATAAAATGTTTGTACCTAATATGCCAGCTGAAGTGGATGTATTTATTAGAGCATGTGAAAAAGATCTCTATGAGATGGATATGGCAAATGTTTATAGTAAAGTAGGAAATTTGACATATGAACAACGTTTAGCTATTAAATCTTTACAACAAAACAATGATATTATCATCTGTCCAGCTGACAAAGGAGGTCCTGTAGTTGCATTGGATGCTAGTTATTATAAAAACAACATGTTAGAAATGTTA